>NW_026515839.1:0-197389 GCF_023601865.1 Aspergillus affinis
TTCTCCATGGGAAAATTCCTTGACTACGAGTCATAAACAAACTAGTCTTTTACCAGGCTCCTTTGTAGACCGTCACACACATTGGCGGCATGAGCGTCTGCGCTAGTGCGCTCGAGTAGTCCAATCTTGCTGACTGAAACCTGATATGGATCAACTTGATATAGAAGAGTACAGCTAAATTCGAAATTGGCTTCCACATTTTACACAGAGAAACTCTCCCAGACCCTAACGCCAAGCCGATGGTGAAACTGCCTAGTCTCAATCTGGCTAGACTGCGGATCATTTCCGAGCGTCAGAACGGAAATGTAAAGTACCTGACAAGACTAATACAACGACTATACGTCATTCGTAGCTGTCGCAACTTACCACCTTGGTCCTCCCTCCCCACCACCAAGAGATGAACACCTACGACACAAATGGCTCCAAATCTACCCTCCTCCACCCGAGAATTCATTCGCGATATGATCATGAGCAAATCACTGACTACGGCCCAGATCGCTGAAGCCGCAGAATGTAGCGCGCGTTCCGTCACCACCATCCGCAGCAATTTGCGGCAGTTCGGTGATACCAGAGCGCCCTCTATTCGAGCAGGTCGACCGCGTAGTATCACGCCACTAATGCTGGATGCTCTTTGCGACCGTTTACTGGAAAAATCCTGACTCTATCTCGACGAGATGGCGTTGTTTCTGTGGGATGAATTTGGCACATACGTAACCGCCTCCAGCATTAGGAGAGCGCTGATCTCCAAGAAATGGTCAAAGAAGACTGCGCGACAGAAGGCGAGGGAACGGAATGCCGACCTACGAGATTGTTATCTACACAATTTGTCCGAGTTCCGGTCGTACCATCTAGTGTATATCGATGAGTCCGGGTGTGATAAACGGTTTGGCTTCCGGAGAACCGGTTGGTCGTCGCTCGGCATAGCACCGGTTCAGCTCTCTAAATTCCATCGCGATCAGCGGTACCAGATACTGCCAGCCTACTCCCAGGATGGTATCGTCATGTCACGAGTGTTTCAGGGTTCGACCGACGGGTCAATTTTCGAGGATTTCGTTGAGGAACTCCTGCAGCATTGCGGAAAGTGGCCTGAACCTAAATCAGTTCTCGTATAGAAAAAATGTGTCTCAATGCGGGTGTGAAAGTAATGTACCTGCCTTCATACTCACCAGACCTGAACCCTATCGAGGAGTTCTTTGCTGAACTCAAAGCGTTTATCCGGAGACATTAGGCATTCTATGAGGATAATCCTGACCAAGACTTTGGTGATTTCCTAGAGTGGTGTGTGAGCTGCGTAGGCGCAAGAGAGAAAAGCGCAAACGGTCACTTCCGGCATGCAGGCGTTAATGTTGAGGATAATGTTGAGATGTAATACGGACAATAATCGTTCAAAACACCGCTATCACTTGCCTTGACTCCCAGTGTACCTCAACAAAAGAGGCAAAGTGGTGATCATATTTATTCATCTTAGAAGGTATTTGAGTTGCAGTATTTAATATAATGATTCTCTGTATATCTCTACTCTATTTGAACTTGAAGAACGCTTGCGTACGATTTCACCCAATGGGTGATTTCAGAAACGAGCCGGCGCGCTACTCCCACACTAATTCCCTGCTTAATAAAGAAATTTGGGTCTTGATCACAATGGATCTGCTGGAGATCCAGACCATTGGCGAGTGCTAAGTCTTGTGCTTTGCGGATGTCGTCCTTGAGAATGTCCCTACTCACCCGTGATTGCTGCCACTTGCTGTACTCCTCAACTGCCACATCAAGGAGACCAGGTACCTCGACTGGGTCAGGAGTGAATCTTCCATATAGACCAGTCAACCACGTGACGGCGCTGGGTTCATTTGGCAATCTGTCAACATCTCCAGCTTTGTCTGGGACTTCCAACCCAAATTTCTCTAATCTCTGACAAACTGAGAAAATAAACTTCCGAACTCATCATCACAAACAGTGCTGTGACGTAGACTCATGCCGTCGCTCACCATATTATTTGTCCTGTCAGCTGCAGCTTCCTCAACTGAGCGTTCTTTGTTGCGTATTGACCTGTGATACTGACACGAACATGGCACTAGCATTAGATTGATTAGCGCTGTTTTTCTTGGGGCAATGACATACAGCTCATCCTACGTCGACGACAGCTCACAGTTTCAAATCGCTGATCACTGGGACAACACCTTCGAATATGTCGCTACCCCTAGCAACTTTGGTCGCTCGCCTACGTCATCCCTGTAGCCCACCCCTGGGCAGCTTACCTGATGATAGCTTGATATCAACACAAACGGATCAGTTGCAGTTTATTCCAGTCGACTCGATTTCGAACATAGTCGACCCAAACGCAAATATATCCGTCTTGATATCAACTGAAAAACCTGGTCGGTAACTACACCAATCATAGCAGACCAAGGGCTCATTTCCGTCAAGACCAGAGCCAGCGAAGTCGATAAACTTAATATGACCTGATCGGTCAACAAGAAGGTTATGGCACCCAACATCAGCGTCAATGATTCCCTTCTCATGTATGTAATGAAGACCTTCAGCAGCTTCCAATGCCCACTGGAAACAGGTATGCGATTCAACCGTTTTTCGAGCATGGGTGGGGTAATGCTGCGTGGGCGACCTACACCATTGCGCGGTGCTCGGACGTTGCCGAATGTTTGCAGGTTAGAAGCGAATATGTACGATTGACTGTTTGCTGCAGCCAGCGACATAAGCCATCTGAGAAGTTTTCAGAGAGCCACTCTGAATCATGTGGTAGATTAGTTCTAGTTGTGTGGGTTTCAAGTTTGGAGCCATCGTGCATCATGCGATGTCTGTCAACTGTCCTGCAGTAGGAAATGTTCATCAAGCAAACGCTCTACGTAGCCTGATGAATGGCATCGTGAGATTCGGTTCAATCAAGTTCCGTTCCTGCCAATGATATTGATCTTTGCACAGAAAATGCCCACCGCTTGGACGTGGCCATACCGGATATCTCCTCTCGACTTTGACCGCAGCATCTATCTAATATTGTATGCTTAGTCCCTTGCTTATTGTTAAATCTTCAAGCCTCATTGATTTGATAAGTGAGTATCAAATGGCTTAAGAAACTTTTACATTATACAGGAGGCGTCTTGGGACTTACAATGAACTGCTGAAATCAGGACCCTTGTGGTTACGCACGCAATGTTTGCTTTTTGTGGTGCGGGGTAGCTGAGTGACGTGGCCAGGGGACTTGCATATAAAGGGCCTTAAGTCTAGTCTCAACTCTGCGTCCAGTTATACACACTCTCCCAAAATCTTAACTGGCAAGATGAAGTCAATAGCATCTTTTACTGGCCATAATACTGGACTCCAGGTCGGTCAGAATCCTGGGCAGATCAACAGTCAATTTTACTATAATTACTACAACCAACTAGATAATTCAAAGGTTAGTGAGATAATCAGTAATACTGAAATAGCAAAAAATTGTATTTTGGAATATTGAAAAACTTATACTTTTCTTCTATTATAGGCCATTCATCCTGAGCTTGATAAGCAGCGAATTGAAAAAGAGAAGGGTGGCCTTCTTCGAGACTCATACTGCTGGGTGCTCAAGCATGATGATTTCAAAAAATGGAGAAACACTGCAGGTGCTCAGATGCTCTGGATCAAGGGTGATCCTGGCAAAGGGAAGACAATGTTGATCTGCGGTATTATTGATGAGCTTTCGCAGAAAGCTACCCAAGACAATATTAACATTGCCTACTTTTTCTGCCAAGCCACCAATAACCGTATTAACAGTGCCACAGCGATTCTACAAGGACTTATTATCATGCTTGGGAAGCAACAGCCTCTACTCCAGACCCACATTCCTGCAAAGTTCCTTGACAATGAGAATGGGTGGTTCGAACTACGCGACGTCTTTCGGAAGATACTCCAAGACCCGGCCATTAAAAGCACTTACCTCATGATAGATGCACTGGACGAGTGTATTATTGATCAAGATATACTTCTTGAGTTTCTGGAAGAGCATTCATCAGGTTATGAACATGTGAAATGGATTGTGTCAAGTCGAAATTGGCCGAGTATCGAGGAATATCTCGACAATGCAACAGGAATCAGACTTCAGCTTGAGCTGAACGAAGACAATATAGCTGCTGCTGTTGACTTCTTTATCAAGTATAAAGTAGAGGAGTTATCAAAAAGGAAGAAATACACCCTGAAAACGAGAGAGATGGTTGAAAATCACTTGTTACGAAATGCAAAAGGAACCTTTCTCTGGGTGGCCTTGGTTTGCAAGCAACTGAAAGATATCTGGCCAAGACACCTAAAGAAAAAGCTCAAGGATTTCCCTCCTGGGCTTGATGAATTTTACCGTCGAATGTTCAGAAATATTCAGGATTTGGACGATGACACCGAGCTATGTCTGTCGTTGCTCAGAATTGTTACAACTGTTTATCGTCCTATTACATTGGATGAGTTGTCATTATATCTTGAATCAGAGGACGAAATCACCAGCAATGATCTCGAAGATGTTGTAAAACTCTGTGGATCATTTCTTACTCTGCAAACTTGCACAATTACGTTGGTTCATCAGTCTGCACAAGACTTTCTTCAGGCACATGCATCTCAAAATATCGCTTCTAATGGGATACAAGAGATACACTACTCTATCTTCTCTAAGTCTTTGAAAGGAGTGCATGCAAATTTGAAACGGGATATATATAATATCAAAAATCATACACTTCCTATCAGTGAAGTCAAACAGCCAGATCCAGACCCTTTAGCTACGATGCGATATGCATGCCTATTCTGGGTGGATCACTTCAACGACTACATCAGCAGCAAGGGAACAAATGACGAGATTCAGAATACTATTCTTCTTGATACTTTTCTTCGCCAGGATCTGCTTCATTGGCTTGAAGCTCTTAGCTTGATCAAAGCCTTGTCAGAAGGAGCTAAATCTATAATAAAACTTGAAGGATTATTCAAGGTATTTTCCTATAAGTGCAGATAAAGTTAAAGTCTAACTAGATTCTAGGCAAAGGCAGGAGATACAGAATTGATCTGTAGAGTCCAAGATGCGTACCGATTTACAATCTACCACAGACTGATGATAGAGGATTATCCACTTCAAGTTTATACTTCTGCAATGTTTTTCAGTCCACGGAGCAGTATTACAAGGAGTCAATTTGAGCCTAAGGAACTAGAGCGGATAAGTGGGAAACACGTTATAGAAGAAAGCTGGAGTGCGTGCCTGCAGACGCTGCAGGGCCATGACCACAGGGTCAACTCGGTGGTCTTCTCACCCGACTCTACAAAGCTCGCCTCCGCCTCCTGCGACATGACCGTTAAGCTGTGGGACGCCAGCAGCGGCGTGTGCCTGCAGACGCTGCAGGGCCATGATGACTGGGTCATGTCGGTGGTCTTTTCACCCGACTCCACAAAGCTCGCCTCCGCCTCCTGCGACAAGACCGTTAAGCTGTGGGATGCCAGTAGTGGCGTGTGTCTCCAGACGCTGCAGGGCCATGATCACAGGATCAGGTCGGTGGTCTTCTCACCTGACTCTATAAAGCTTGCCTCCGCCTCCGACGACAAGACCGTTAAGCTGTGGGATGCCAGCAGCGGCGTGTGCCTGCAGACGCTGCAGAGCCATGATCACGGGGTTACCTCGGTAGTCTTCTCACACGACTCCACAAAGCTTGCCTCCGCCTCCGGCGACAAGACCGTTAAGCTGTGGGATACCAGCAGCGGCATGTGCCTGCAGACGCTACAGGGCCATGATGACTGGGTCATGTCGGTGGTCTTCTCACCCGACTCCACAAAGCTTGCCTCCGCCTCCTACGACAAGACCGTTAAGCTGTGGGATGCCAGCAGCGGCGTGTGTCTGCATACCCTGGAGAATAGTGGCAAATTGGTTCTCAAATTCGATATTATCAATTCATGTCTTCAAACTGACGAAGGTACTTTTACCTTGCCTTGCCTCGCAAACCCGCCATTCTTTCCAATTATTCTGGACAGCCCATATTCAGAAGGATTTGGACTGAGTTCTGATAGAACCTGGATCACATGGAAGTCGGCGAATTTATTGAAGTTGCCATCAATACACAGGGTTTCAACCTTTACAGTGGCACAATCAACCATTTGGATCGGTTTCACATCAGGACGAGTCTTTATGCTAAAGTCCGATTGATTATCGCCACCCTACTGTTCCCCGCGATATATCAGGAATATATAGATTTGTATATGTTATTCAACGTTGCCTTTTACTCTTCTATTTTCTAATCTCTTTATAAAAAGGGGGTCTGGGGTTAATCTGATATTTATACCAAGACCTTTCGCCACCGCCTTTCTCACTGTTGTCACCTCCTGAGCCAAGGACTTCCCAGTACGAACTTCCGATACGAACTTCCTGATATGGAGGAACCTCCGGTAGGCATTCCTACCTGAGGCGAAGCCTCAGGAAGTACATAGAGGAGAGATCCTCCCTCATAGATAGCCTTTCTTCTCCATGGGAAAATTCCTTGACTACGAGTCATAAACAAACCAGTCTTTTACTAGGCTCCTTTGTAGACTGTCACACTTTCATTCAAACAGGCACGTAGATATACCATTCGCTGCATACTAGTACCGCACACGATTCTTTCCACGCTTGAGAAGGTACTCCTGATCTCGGCGGAGAGCCGCATGAGGACTAGTGGATGTTTGTACAGGAAGTAGAACGTTGCGGCCAAGGCTGTGTTAGCAGTACCGAAGCCTATTGACTACAAATACAGTTAGCAACAAGCAGACATGCTTCCTTACGCCAGATAAAATACTCACCTGCTCCCAGCAATAAAGTCGTCTCCGAAATCAGCTCCGATTGTAAATACGCCTCGCCAGTGTCGGGATCTCGGGCCTTCTGAAAATAGTAAATGATACCTTTCCGTTTCGATACTTCCGTATCTATCGCGAGCCGATCCGCCAACTGTTTTCTCGAGAACTTAATCTGCCTCTCGCGGTTCGCCGCCGTCCCTCGACGAAAGTACGCCTCAAGCCCCAAGGTCCGTAGAGGAGGCAACTGGCCGAAAATATTTAAGATGCGCACATTTAGCGCCATCAGCGGAAAGAAGAAATAGTTCTCCTCTTTGGTCGAAGTCTCGAAGCTCCGTCCAAAGCACATCTCGCCCAGCACGTCGAAGACTATACACGCGCTCCAATGCGCCATGTCCTTCGGCCTTGTCCAGCCGTCCTGCGCGGCATTATTGATACCTGTGTCTTCGCCGATCGCGCAATACCACTCTCGAATGCTAGAGACAATATGAGGCTCCATTCCACAAAGTGCGTGGTCCGAGAAGGCTTGAGACATGGCCCGTCTTTTGCGCGCGTGGACGCTATTGTCAGTCGCGTTAAAGATGCTTACGCTGTAGAAGGACTCGTACCAGCGGAATTTCTTTACGTTATCCCTTTGGCTGTAAATAGGCTTCAAGGCCTTCACATGTTTGATGGAGATGTGGTTTGGACCGAACCGGACGATAGGGCCGTATTGCTGGTGTAGTCTGTATAGATCGCAGTGTCGGTCACTTCAAAGGCATAGTAGATAGAGTAGAGATTTGTCAGTTTCGCCCAAAAGGGACCGGAATAACGCGCCAGCGGATGAAGCCAGACTTGGTGGATTATATATTCGGTGGTCTTTTTCTAGTTAGTCTTGTAGATGATATGACAAGGGGATAGTATAAATACCAGGCACAGGACAGCGAGAGACAAGGTCTCGATAAGGGAAAATGCGCCCAGGAGGTTGCTTGTGATCGCTATAGTAATGTTTACTGTTTCAGCTCGGTGGTAGAAAAGAAGAATTTTTGCTCTATTAATCCCCTGCTTACAGGAGGGAAGCATATCTTTTATGCCAAACGAGATATGCAAACCATGCAAGTATCTTACCGGAATATTGCAGGACCTTGCGCATTCACTGTGGGACATTTGAATGAAAGACGGATATCGAAGTCAGTTGACAACCCAAATGCAAAATCAGATTTTTACTAAGAATTCCGGCTTTTTAACCGCCTACCAATTTACCTAAAAGAATTCATAAAAGTAAGCCAAAATAAATGTATTCTAGGAACTGCTGGAAGAATTTTACTGACACGATATTGCCTGTGTTCTCTGATCAAACGCCACGTTCCATACTGCTAATTCCACACGATCGCCCACACAAGGCTGCGATTGGAAAGCACCCTATATTTTCTGGATTTGTAACTGAGAAATCATTTTTCACCAATGCCTAAGACATGTTGGCACATCCTGGTCTTAGTTAAGTAGACTCCTTTCTCCCTTTATCACCTGGCCGCACAGCCTGCTCCAGCTCCACCATGGATTTTCTTTGCTTGCACGGCCCACCCAAATGTCGATCCTGCCAGCCTCGTGGTTACGTTGCATCGGAGCGAATACTAAGCAGGCTGTCCTGGCCGAGATGATGCTCGTTGTTTGTGCATTCTGGGACACAATTTGCCAGATGGAAGCTCGAGAGTCTTTGACAGGTGCTGTCAATGCCATATGCATATACAGGACAGTAGGCTTGACAGCAAGCCTGTAAGAGGAAGCTCCTTCATACACCAGCCTTTCAATATTGGTGTGAGAGCTATATAATTCTGATACTACGCGAAATGCCTCCCCCACAGCCCCTTTGTTCTGTTTCCTCCCTGCCATTCATGCCTTCTCCCAAATCTGTGCACTGAGCACGACACAAACTACCTACCTACTGTCAAGTATGTAACTCAATGATGCGTTCTTCTTGACTCTTCATTACGGAATGAACCCTCTGATCCGATATGGTTATTGCATTATCGATTCCAGCGAAAGTTAAGTATTCTCATATTAGTACAGATATTTCGAATGACATTCTCCAGACTGACGGATTATAGAATACCGACCACGTCTCACATCTAAACGTCCACGTGGTAGATACTCCACTTAACCTTCTGGTCTTTGATGTTACCTTTGCATTGCATTTTTCCATATGCCGCTACCCTCCCATCCTTACTAAAATCCTTAACCACGTCGTTGATGATATCAATGACGTCTTGCCCGCCGACCCAGAATTGTACGTTACCTTTGACATCGTCGGCCTCCACGCCAAATATACAAGTCCCGTACCCGAGGATTTTGCGGTGTGGCTGGGCGAGCACCCCAGTTTTCCACTCAGAGGTGTAGTCGTCCTCGATATTCTTGATTATGGTAAGGCAGTCTTTGACGAAGGGTGACGCCCCGTTGGTTTGGTCCACAAAAGTTGACTCCTTGCAATGGTCCTTGTTTGGCGGAGGGTCACAGGGGTAGAATTTGGTTGAGCCCTTTTTGGCGTTGTCCCAGGCCTTAAACGCACGTTCCGGACTGCAGACGGGGAGGCGCATGAATCCCGGCGTCGTGATATCTACGTTTAGCAGATTATCGATGGTAACTTGTTTGGTAATGTCCGCGAAGCCGCCGACGTTCTCCTTGCCATTCTGAATCCAGGTACGCACAGAGCCGTTGACCAAGTCCTCTTTGGTGATGTCTCCAAAGTCTGGTTCGGGGAGTGTCTTCAGACCCGGGGGTATCGAGAACTGGTTATCCACGCATACTTGCTGGCAGCTGCTCCCAGTCAAGATCTCGCATTTGCATTTTTGCGAGGCGCCTTCCGGATGTACCAGGTAGTATTGATGGCCATCGATACAGACACCCGTGGCTTTCATGGTGTCGTCCTCGAGGTACCGGCTGAGTGACTTGTCTTCATCACACTTATATCCCGAATCAAGCACAAAGGCGTACGTTTGTGAGACTTGCCAGAGAGCCGGGATAGTGTAGCCGTAGAAACATCTGGCAATGTTGCTTTCTAGTTCGTCTGATCCATCGCCGGCCTCTGAGTCGGTACCGTCCCATTTTCCATCGATCAGCTTTCCTTCGGCTATGGCTTTTTGAAGGATTTCAATTGACCTGGGACTTCCATCGAACAAGTCTTCGACCGCAACCTCGGTAATCCTGCGCCAGGCCTTGATCACCTGGCCCATGTAGCTAGAGAAGGCATCTTGTGCCTCTGCCGTCCAAGGAGGCTTTTTACCTGGTAACACATCCTTGGCAATCGTTGTGCTTTGTCCTATCAAGGTCATTGCGGTATCCTTTGCGTTATCGAAAGCGCCACCTTTCTTGGCAAAATAGGGAAGCGTCTTGAGGCCGCTGTTGAACATTGGCCCGCCGGCCCCGAGGGTTCCAAGAGTAATGAGGTCAAGAAGCAACAACAGCCACGTGTCGTCTGACTCTGGGGGAATGGGCGCAAATGTGTTCTCTAACTTCTTAAGTGAGAAGCTTCCAAGTACGCCGACCACAAGCAGCTCGTCGTAGTATCTCTTGTGCAGCTTGTGGACCTCCGCCAGTGAGTTCCAAATCAGCTGCGCTGCAGGTCCTGAGAGCGCCTCGTCCGCTCCTTTTGGGCATTCCTCCATGTTACAGTCGTTACTGGATACGTCATAACATGCGTTCTTATCCCCGATCTTGAGGGTCATTGTGACCGACTGCATAAATGTGAACTTGGCTCGCTCAGAGTCCGTATCCTCCCAGATCCTGACAACGTCTCTCCATGCAGCATCAGCATCTACCGCCCTCCATCGTTCGGAGGGCGTGTAGTCTGCGAAGTCCACAATCGCTGGGTGCGTGCAATCAAATTCAGTCCAGTTGCCATTGCGCGTGTGGTCTGTCTTAGGGTCCTTTCCGGAGTTGAGCAATTCAGTAAATATGCCCCAGCTCGTTGATGGTCCGGGAACATCATGATATTCTTGTAGATCACTGGCCCAGTCGGAAGTTCCCCCAAGACCCCATGCTGAATAGAGGGCTGTGCGTTGTTTCTTCGTTGCGCTGCTCATGTAGCCGACCCATTCGGTCTCATCATAGACGAGAATGTCACTGTGGCTGCTTGAGTCGACGAAACTCTTGACAACACGACTTGGATCCTTCAATATCTCGTGGATCTCCGCGTCAGCAATGTACCCAGCCGTACCAGTGCATTTTCCCTTCTTCGCGTCTGAATTCAAGCGGCTACCAGTGAATAAGCACTCGGGGCCCCAGCAACCTGCCTCCGCCATCTTGAAGGACCGCCCGTAGCTTGTTACGCCAACAACTACCTTTTTTCCAGGGACACCTGCTTTTGTAATCATGGCAAGTGACTGCTTTGTTTCCGTCAGATTTACTTGACTGCGTAGGCAATTGCCACTGTCACACCCTTCTTGGGCCTCGCTATTGTGGGCATCCCATTGACCATGGAGATCGTAGGTCATGTAGACAATGTAGTCCACGATCTTAGCAATGTCTTTGATGGGAAACTGCTTCAAGTACCAGTAGGAAGAAGGGGCGGCGATAGAGACAGACTTTCCGGGCAGGAGATTTTTGAGAATGACAAGAAATTTGAGGTAGTTCGCGCCTTCTTCAGGCTTACCAGGGTCGGATTCAGGAAGATCTGGCGCACCAGGATATTCCCAGTCAATGTCAACCCCATCAAGATCGTGCTTCTTGATGAAATCGGCAATCTTTGTAGCCATCTTGAGACGATTCTCAGGTTTGACACCATTGCGGAAAATCTGGTACGTCGCAGGCATGGTCGAGAAATCCCAACCGCCGAATGACAAGATTCTTTTGGCGTTGGAAATGCGCTTGAATTCACCAAATTCGTATGTAGAGAGTTTATCACCAACCTCAACGTCGTAGGACGCAGTCAGTGTGCCAAAACCAAAATGGATATGCGTATACTGTGAAGTGTCGATCTGAGAGGCATCCTGGAATAGACACTCTCGGCTCAAGCAGTAGCCTTCGTAGTAGGCAATCTTGATAGCACCGGCTCCGTCACCCTTGACAACATCCATGCCGCAATTTGAAATACAGCCATAAGTGCCAGGCTTAGCAGTTCCCGGGGAGCCGGTGTTTGTGTCAACGCAGAAGTCCTTTGTGATGCCACATTGACCCCAGATATTGCAGCAGGCGTTCAACGGGCAAGGGTTCATCTTAGCGATATCCTTGCCGTCGGTTGGTGGTTTTGATCCTGGCTTCTGTGGACCGCATACTGCGTTGGCAATTGGGGCAGGGAAAGGCGATGTGCCTTTGCTCAAGCACATGACAGTATCCTTGAACAGAAGTTTGCAGCCATTCCAGCCCCAGGTTTTCTTGTTGAAATCCTCGAGATCTTTCTTGCTGAGGCTGTACTCGGCAGCGAGATTGTCGCAATTATCGCCCTCCTGGATTTTGTACGACTTGCATGAACCATCCTCGTTCGGTTTGGGTCTGAAGTCTGGAAGCTCTCCCTTGGAGCAACAAACGTGTTGTTTTGGCTTCAACGTGGAGCAGAATTTAGATCCCGGGTTGTACTTGGTGAAGTCGGCAGCCGAAATACCACACTTCTTAGCCAGATCGGCACAGCCGTTGCCAGCATCGACCTGCACCGTCTTACACTTCCCATCTGCGCGGTTGTAAAGATCTTTAGCCCGTACTGTCAAGTTTTGGGTGCCATTTGTGTGCAGAAGTGGTGTTGTAAGCATAGCCGACCCAGTAAACTTGGTGGATCCCGAGAAAGACAAGCATGTCGCGTTGGCCCAAGATCTGACAGCATCTTGAATGGAAGCAAACTTTCCATTGCTAGATGCCATAATTCCAAAAATGTGCGTGCTGTCATACCGTGGCTCGCATAGCTGCATGGCTAAGCTTGGTGTCGAGACGTCAAGATTTTCGAGGTTATCTTGGAAGATCTTCAGGGCAGATTGGCTGATGCCCTGGTTCAGCAGTCCTTGGCCAATGTATAGACCAATAGTAGCTTGACCAGACTGGCCATATATGATGAATGGCCTGTCTGTGGCTCCGTGACCATGGTCGGCGTACGTGCGCATCTGCTTAACAAGAGATCGAATGTCGGACGCCTCCAGGCCCATGCCCGGGTGCCACCACCCAATCTCAAATTCGACGTTAAGAGGCTCACCAGAGGCGATTCGTGCGCTCGAGGAGGGAAGGTTGGAGAAGTCGGGACCGAACGACGAGCAAGCTTGGATGCGATGGTTGGAGGCTTGGTCGTCAACGTTGTCGTAGAGCGAGAAGTCGTAGAATAGAGTCTCCTTGCACTTTCTGATCTTATTGAGACTGGGATAGACAGACCAGTTTCCAATATTGGATCCGGAAACGCTGCATCGCTCTGGGCAGATATCGGCGTTGCGGTAGCTTGGACTGGCAGAATGCCTGTACCCTGGCGTGGCCACAACTCCATCAAAACAAAGAAGAACGCTAATAGCCCCAAGTGCCAAAGTGAGCCATGGTATAGCCACCATATTTGCACAATGGATCCAGCAGAAACCTTGGTTTTAAGCAGGTAAAGATGCAAAAATGATGGGAGATCATTGATTTCATTCCCATCCGGTTGCATTTATATAACCTCGCCGACTTAGCCCCTTTCTTGAAAGTACCACACCGAAGCATTCTAGCTTCCTCTTCCCTTCCCATTCCATTATTTGCCTCTCTCCAACGTCGCACTGGCTCAAATCAGCTAACCGCGCACCCTGGTCGTGATGTAGGGACTATTGCAAGTCGAGCGCGACAAAACCAATTTCCGAGCATCCTTGCCGAGACACGGTTATATTCGCTGGAAGCCTTCCGGCTGGCATAGCTGAGGCAGACTTGCTACTGGCGTAGGTAGATGTCTGTCGGCGTCTACTCCTTCCACAACGATCGCCAAGTCACTAAACACATGTAGGTACCTACTAGTATGGTAGCCTCGCTGTACGTAGGGCACGTATTCTGATTGTAAGATACACTTTCTCCGATTAATACGCGGCTTTATAATCGTTTTGCATTGTATAGGAAGTTCAAAATTAGCTGTATTCTAGCCAAGGTATCTAGTGGCCTCCTAACCATGCATCCTCAAATTTGAGGCCTGCAGGGACAGTATCTGCCCCTCTCCATATGTCTGTCCCGCAAGCTGCGCAGACCCGCGTGCTCTACTGGGGTCGAAGGTATTTTTCTGGTCGACCTCCAGAACGGCCATCTTGAGCCGTCTTGGGTGCCATTTTGCCGAAGCACTTGTTCTCTAGTCTGAACAGCTAGACAAGGATCCTGTTCAAAAACCCACATACATGGAAAACACACGAAATTGCAAATTTAGTGGGCTCATGGGACTTTTTCGCTGAGCCTTTTGCCAAATCCTCGTCAAATTGTCCGGGAGGATAACAACGCTTTCCAGGTACGCAAGAACAGATTCTCTTAAAACCAAATAACAGACTAGGCAGGAGCGCACAAGCGAACTAAACAGTGATGGCTAGACACAATATACTCAGGGGCAAATTTTCCAAGAAGCTAATGCATCACCTAGGGCTCTAGGGCCATCAATTGTCAAAGCGTCCATACCCGACCACGCTCACATTAAGAGGAAACCAAACGCCTCGATGGCAGCTAGCAAGCAGGATACGCCGATAACAACCAATTTCTGGGCGGCACTCCCATCCTCTTCGGGGCAGTCGGCTGGCGGGTGTAAACCCTTGCATAAGGTTGCTTTCAGTGAGGCCGACATGCTTGCCGCAATGACCGAGTCATTTTTGACCTGACAAGGGTCCGGGGTTGTCGTCGGCGTGGACGAGGCGACCATTGCGCAACTGTCACCACCTCTCCAGTTCACATGCGTGGGGACCGACAGGACATTATTAGTAACATTGATAGCAAGCCCCAGTTCCTCGGGGCAGGTCTTGTTGGCTGTGGCAGCAACAAGGTCCACCTTTGGCGCAGAGTTTTCGGTAGTGAAGAGGATAGACGAGCTTGAGGTGTTGTTGATTATATCAGGGCCCAGAGTATAGTATGCGGGAGTTACGTCGCAGCTTTGACACGTAATCTCCCATGTTGGCCACCAACGGCCCTCAACCCCGAAGTTTTCAAAGTACGTGTAGGCAAAGTATGGGTCGTGACTGGACCAGTTCGTCCGCCTCAAGTCGTAGGTCCAGGAGGCGCCGTCATTCCCAAGCATGTCATCCCAATTCCGAATTGAGTAAGAGATTTCAGGATAGAGATAACGCGTCTGGTCGGGATTCTGAAAAGTAAAGACAACAGGAAATCACTCGATGAATGTACAAGTGTCATTGTACAGAAAAACTAGATTCACTTCTAGAACATTATTAGTAACTTTAGCTATAACGCTTATGCAGCCGATTAGCAATTAAAAAAAGCGCATATTAAATAAAAGCAAGAATTCCGAATCGTAAACTGACTTTAGCAGAAAAGAATGTAACGAAAGAAAATAAACATTTTTTACATTCGTTAGGAGTGCCGCACCTTATATGTACTAATGAAATATCCCGTAGGCTAAGCCATATTGTTCCTAGTAGGAGTTTGATAGACCGGGAGATTCGCACAGTTAATAGTGGAGGCCGCCAGGCCCGCGGAGTGTGTGCTCCGACTCAAAGTGATACTGGTTCAGGTGAATTGACTGACTGGTCTGACAGGGATTGCAGATTACAATCTCTGAAGGCGGCTCTTAAGGCATAACCCCTCTTCATATGTTGCATTCTTCAATTTGCCAAGAATTTCACTATACAAACTGGGTGTGACGAACGGCTACGCTGGCGATAAGAAATCGCGAAAATGTAGGATATGCATTCAACGAAGAAACTAAGCTACGTTGTGAAGCTAGTCCCGATCGGGTAGTTAGGTCATAGGGTATCGCGAAGGAACGTCTTCGGAGGCTGGTCACAGTCCGTGACAAGTTTTCAGTGTTGGGTCCGGAAACGCTGCATCGCTCTGGGCAGTTACCAGTGTTGCGGTAGCTTGGACTAGCAGAGTTCCTGTATCCTGGCGTGGCCACAGCTCCATCAAAACGAAGAAGAACGCTAGTAGCCCCAAGTGCCAAAGTGAGCCATGATATAGTTACCATGTTTTCACAATGGATTCAGCAAAAACCTTGGTGTTAAACAGATAAAGAAAGAATGATGTGAGAGCGTGAAGACCTTCCGACGCAGTAACCTTTATACAACCTCGCAGTCTTCGCTTCTTCCTTGGAACCTTCAGGTTGATTCACCAAACACTTTCATCCCTTTCGAGTCCATCATTCTCTCTTCCTTGACGTTGCATCGGATTGCTTCTGCCATTGCCCCGGTAGGCCCCTGATCTGGTCGTATGGGCCATTGGAAGGCAAATCCGACGAGGCTAATTTCCGAACATCCTTGTTGAGACATGACCAACCTAGATGGAAGAATTTCAGCCGGGACCTTGATGGGAAATTGGTGAGTTGAGCCGCTCTACTGATCGCGTAGCCTATCCTGGCATATTATTTCTGGCCGCAGATTGGCGAGCGATCGAGCAGCCAGAGCCCTTAGCTCATGCGGTCTCGCTGTACGTAAGGCGTGTATCTCCGCTGTAAATTATGTTATCTCGATTGAATACGCCGCCTTTCCAGTGTTCCGTGTCGTATAAATAACAAGTCGGAGGCTAGACCAAAGCCAAGGCGCCTAATCATGCATTCTTGCCAGGCACGTCTCTTCTCTCTCCGCACTGGTCCTCGCCACTGGAGCAGGGCTGTTGCCGTCGGACCGTCTTGGGTACCAGTTTGCCAAGGCACTTGTTCTATAGTGCGAAAACCTGTCCAAAAGGCCTTGGTCGAGATACATTCGAACGCCGCCAAGGGAAGACTAGGCCCACGCGCACTTCGAAAAGGGGGCCAGATAGACACGGTTCTCAGGGGCAAACTACAGTCGATTGAAACGTTGTGTAATTAGTTGTTTCCAGAAATAATTACGTCAAATGGCGAGTAGTTGAAAAACGCCAATGTATTCACATGAGAATGAACCCAATCGCTCCCACCGCGGCTAGAAAACAAGACACGCCGATAACCATCAGTTGCTGGGCAGCACTCTTATCCTCTTCGGGGCAGTCAGCTGGCGGGTGCAAGCCCTTGCAAAATGTAGCATGCTGCGAGGCAGACATGCTTGCGACAATGGCCGAATCGATCTTGACCTGACAAGGGTCAGGGGTTGGCGTCGGGGTAGACGAGGCCACCACTGCGCAAGTATTGCCATTTCTCAGAGTCATTTGACCAGTAACGTTGATAGCAGTCCCAAGCTCTTTGGGGCATGTTTTGTTGGCTGTCGCAGCGACGAGGTCGACCTTCTGCGCAGAGTCCTTGATGGTGAAGAGAACAGACCAAGTTGAGTCGTTTTTAACAATGTCACCGCCTCCATGGTTAGAAAAGGCGTTCATGTCGCAGCTATTCCAGCCAATGCTCCAGGTAAGCCAGTAATGGCCTTCCCTTCTGAAGCTTTCAGGGAAAAAGGTGTATACAAAATAGGGGTCGTGACTGGACCAGTTCGCCCACTTCAAGTCGTGGGACCAGGTAATGCCAAAACTATTATTCCCAAACATGTTATCCCAGTCCCGTATTGTATAGAAGATATCAGGATTGAGAAGTCGCGCACGTTCGGGGTTCTGAAAAGCAAAGACAATAGGGAACAAATCGGCAGGCGCATAGGTATCATTGCGCGGGAAAACTAGGTCCACTTCCAGGACGTTGCTAGCAACTTTGGCCATAACGCTCATGCAGCCGACAAGCAACCAGGCAAAACGCATATTGAGCAAAAGCGAGAATTCCAAATCGTAGGCTGACTTTGGCAGTAGAGAGTGTAGAGAGAAAATAAACACCTTTTACATTTGGTGGGAACGCAGTACCTTAGATGTGCTAATGAAATATCCCGTAGGCTAAGCCATATTGTTCCTAGCAGGATTTTGATAGACCGGGAGATTCGCACAGTTAATAGTGGGGCTGCCAAGCCCGCGCAGTGTCTGCTCCGACTCAAAACGATAGTTTATTCGCTCGATATTTGCTCTGGTTCAGGCGAATTGACTGGCTGGTCTGAACAGGGATTATAGATTACAATCTCTGGAGGCGGCAATTGAGGCGCAACCCCTCTTTGTATGTAGCATTCTCCATTTTGCCAAGATTGTACTATGCAAACTGCGCATGGTGCCGTTGTCGGTCTCATGATAGATCGTATACTATTTACCCTCCCCGTTAGAATCGGAGAACTGTCAATATGCAGGGGAGAGAAAATTCAGTGCGGTGTTGCACTGCAGCATTAGACTGGAAGTCCGTTCGCCAGTAATTCCTCGAGCCTAGACTTTGGCCTTCGGATTATCACCGTGTCTCCATCCTCCAAATTACTCTAATTCGTTTAATTTCTTGGCTGACTGCGGCATCAGGTCGACCAAGATAGCAGGAAACGCGACTAGCCTGTTTCCCAAAAGTACATCCCAAAAGCCTGGCCAGCATCTACCGGTTTCTGCGTTTGATTTAGTGATTTCTCCAAATGAAAACATGGCTAGTGATGTAACAATATGAGACATCGCACAATTCTATCTATATCTCAGGTAGGTAATATATCAGTACACAAGCGAGACCGCACCAAGAGGATTAGTATCATCGAGAATTGGACGGAAGATGTAGGAGCCATTGCAGCGTCAGAAAGTTATAAAACCCCCTGTAACAACTATCGTTAGCTATGATCATTTTCTCATCTAACTTGACCTTTCACTGCGTATCGTTCTCAACTACACAAACCTTTAACTCTTTCTAGCCTCTATATTTCTTGGTCACCCTATCTGTTCTCGGAGTCCTTACTCTCAAGGATGCAACTCGCACACCTTCTTGCCGCTAGTCTCGTCTCGGGTCATGCTGTGGCTCATGAATCCCTCTCACGCCGCGGTATTAACTGCGGACTTCACGCAAGTGCTGACTTTGACGCTACCTGTGAGACCTTCGCCAGTAGCTGGGGATTGTCAGTCGACACCCTCAAGCAGCTGAACCCCGGTATAAGCTGCCCCAAACCCGACACTAGCAAGATGTACTGCGTGTTCGGCACTGTCAACGAGGACCCTTCGAGCAGTACATTCAAGACTACAGCCACCAAGGCTCCAACCACTACCACAACTACCAAGTCTGCCTCGAGCGTCTCCCCCACCATGCCCGGGATCGTTGACAACTGCGACGGCTTCTACAAGGTCTCTTCCGGAGACCAGTGCGACACTATCGCTAAGAAGCACGGTATCAGTGTAGCCCAGTTCAAGAGCTGGAACAGCGAGATCAACGACGGCATGTGACCATCTTTCTTCCCTTGTCCTACAGATCTCAGAACCTAACGCTCTTCCTGATAGACTGCACAAATCTCTGGCTGGACTACTACGTCTGCGTCCACGCGCCCGGCGTAACCACGACGACAAAAAAACCACCGAAGCCGACTGGCAAGCCCAAGCCCACGCCCCAGATGCCCGGGATCATTGATAATTGCAAGTCATTCCACTTAATCGAGGATGGGGACAGCTGCTGGTCTATCGATAAGGAGGCAGGTATCACGCTCGCCCAGTTCCGGTCGTGGAACAAGGAGATCGACGCAGGGTGCACGAACCTCTGGCTGGGCTACTACGTTTGTGTTGGCGTCTGAGGCTGCAGTCGAAGGAAGCCACGGCGGGTCGGATCGCCGGATCGGCCCCAGGACCTATTGTATCCTAGTCGTAAGGTTAATAAATAACACCTATAATATAGCTTAAATTATACGATCCGTTATACAGTTATACATCATCTAACATGCTCTGTACACGCCTACGGGTAGAATAATGTATCAGTATTTTCATGCGACCGTATGCATGTGGCCTTGTCGGCTTGGAAAATAGTAAATATGCAGGCAAGGAGTTGTAGAAAGAACCCCTGCCATAAAGCTTCCTTTAAGATACAAAGTTGTATTTTCCAGTGCGAAAGGTTAAATATACTGCTATTGTTTGTTTAGAGTAATATATTACGTAGCTTAAAAGTGACCTTTGGATGGAAACTTTCAGGCAAAATTATTGCTAATGGAGGATCTATGCCACTCAATACGCATTCAGTAAGTGAAGCGAGTTACTACACATGCCGGAGTAAAACTATAATCAATACCAATATAATCACATCCTTCAGTTCGTAAAACCCCCAAATGCGAAGTTGTACGACCGACGAAGACCGTTTCTGTGTGCGTCCGTTGTCCCATTCTTGCGCTCCTCTTTCGTGTCCCGGTTACGATAATTCAAAAACTTGGGAGCTGATACCTGCCCCAGGACCTGCTCTGAATGCGGCTTTGCTGTGATATTTTTTGGCAGAGATAAGATCACCGACAACGGATATATCTGACTGTTCAGCCCATTCAGCAGCATGAATATCCTCAAAAACATTGATCCTGGCTTGTTCTGATCTCCGAGTGGCATTATCGCAAATCGACAGACATCCTGTAAACATGTCTTTTTCATTTCGTCTCCGGCACCGTTCGGCAATTACTTCGTCGACCTCCTCAATTCTGTGGGCTGGAAATTGCTTGGGTTTATCTTGTATCAACTGACAGGCTCGCTCAAGTTCTGCACCTGTCTTTATTGTTCCCAATAAAAATTTATCAGGAAAATTGGCAGTTATTTTGTCCGCGTTGAAATTGCCGTTGACGGTTATAGGCGCATATGATGTGTTACCAGCTATGTAGGCACCATCTTGAACAGCCAATCGCCCACGGTTGATTGACTCTGAGATTTTTTGGTAAATATAGAGACACTGTTTGGTTCGATACTTTTGTTTCAACATCAGTTCTAACTCCTCCTGTCCATTGAAGGAGCTGGTCCTCTGTGAGCGTAGGTTGTTTAGGTGGTCATAAACGTGGCCTATGTGATTGTTCAAAGCTCCTACTGTATCCAGGATCATAGCGTTATATTTATCAAGAGTTCCTTTCGTAACTTGACGTTGGCGGCTGTAATTCGGTAAGTAAAATTTGCCCATATATCAGGCGTTGTTTCCTTACTTACAGGTTCGCGCTACCAAGTGCCAGGTTGATTGTTGCCTTATACACAGACAGAGTTCCCTGGACGTCTTTGAACTGATCTGTTTTAAGCTTGAGCATTGCCCAATCTCAAACACTCTGTCTTCCTTCAGCTGAATGCTTGGTGCATCTTCTTATTATTTTCTCCAGGTGCTTGCAGGCTTCACCGCACCCAAGTAAAGGATGCTTCATACAGGCGAGTTCGGGATCATCCGGAGCACTACACACCATTGATGATATACCCGGAAATGACCGAGAACCCACCACATCGAGGAGTAAGTCACCTGGCTGTATGCTTTCGGTGGTACCTAGTAAGGCATGTAGTCGGATACCAGAACCGGGGTTCAAGGAAGAGGGACTTCCTCGATGCCTCCATCGAGACGGGGAGGGGATCCTCTGCAGCTGGGCTGACTTGAGCATGTTCCATGTGTCCATCCATGATGTGGTGGGTCTGTTCCCCGGAAAGTGCTGATCGGTCGATTGCGGGGGTGAAAACTGTGGAGAGAGGGCTGATTTCTTGGGTGGAGATGTTTAGCTTGCATGGTCTATCGCATCTTGGACAGTATTTGGACTACGGGGTCAGATGGGATGGGTGGTATATACTAGGGCTCATTTCAGGGCTGTGTTGTCTATACTACCATTACAGTTAAGAGCTTTTCTTTGCCAAACTTGGACGCTAACTAACACTTCTTAAATTCTCTGAGGCTATGGGAATCTCACCTCCCGTAGGCTCCGAAAGGGAAGCATGAAGGCTACGGAGTTGAGGAAAGAAAAATCGGCGAAGTCCGAATGGCTCCATTAAACCACCCTAAACAACAGCGGGGGGCTCAAAAGCGAAACCAGTCGTGCGGGGAAATCCGGCGTATCTCACGATTATCAAACAAGTACATATTATCACCGTATGATATAGGGTGGGGTAAGCTCACATAGCAACAGAGAGAGAAAGAAGTGTTTAGATTGTCTGTTAGAAATTATGTTGATTTCTATCCTTTTTCCGCAACTGCAAAGCGTAATTCCACCTTGAAATGGGCAACATCGTAAAGCACTGTGAATTCTATGAGATCATAGATCAAAAGAGTACATAAATACCTCCATTCTAGAAAAAGGCTCTAGACCATACTCATGCTGCCCTCCCTACGCGCCCACACACACATAGTATCCCAGCCACAGCGCCGAGCAAGTCGTCCCTACCTGCGGGTTCCACTTATTGAAGTTGGCCGCAGTAATGCTATACTTCGCCCGGATAGTGTCGCAGGTATCTCCATCCGCCACCTTGTACCACTTCTTGCATGCGCAAATGCCGCCGGGTTGTGTCGGGGTCAGCGCACTAGTGCAGCCTGTCGTGGTGGTCGTGGTGGTCGTTTTGGTCGTCGCGGTTCCGGGAACCCCTGATGAAGTCATGTTAGTTCGGCAATGGGTAAGAAACGAGGATGAGAAGGGATGGACTGATGCGTACCAATGCAGTAGTATTATCCCAGCCAGAAGCCGTTGCAGTCGGCGCCTACGGCAGAGTTCCAGGCGAGGAACTGGTCTAGCGTGAAGGTGCCGTATTGCTTCACGAGTCCGGCGCAGTTGTCGCCGTCGACGGCCTTGTGGTATCGATTGCAGGTGGAGATGATTCTGGTCTGGGTTGGGGATGGCCCGCTGGAGGTGGAGGTGGTCGTTGTAGAGGTGGTGGTCTTGGTTGTCGAGGATGTTCCAGGCACACCGACACAGTAGTAGTACGTGGCTTTGAGACCGGAACAGTCGCTGCCGACGGCAGGATTCCAGTTCAGGAACTGGCTCAGCGTGAAGGTGCCGTACTTGGCGACGATCTTGTCGCAGGTGTCACCGCTGACAGCCTGGTAGAAGGTTTTGCAGGTGGAGATGATCCCCGTCTGCGTAGGCGAGGGACCCCGTGGTCGTCGTGGTCGTCGTCGGCGTATCAGGGGTGCCAACGCAGTAGTAGTAGCCCGACTGGAGACCACTACAGGTCGCTCCTACGGCGGGGTTCCAGGACATGAAGTCGGCACTTGTGAAGGTGCCATAAGAGGCAGAGATCTTGTCACATGTGTCGCCCGCCACGGCCTTATAGTAGCGCGTGCAGGTCGAGATGATACCGTCCTGCGTCGGGGAGGGTCCTCCCGTCGACGTGGTCGTCGACGAAGGGTTGGCCGTCGGCGTGCCGGGAATACCAACGCAGTAATAGGTCTTGGCCCAGATGCCACTACAGTCCGACCCGACGGCCGGGTTCCAGGCGATGAACTCGGCCGTCGTGAAGGTGCCATACTTGGCGACAATCTTGTCACAAGTGTCGCCGACAACCGCGTAGTAGAAGGCCGTGCAGGTGTCAATCAGCCCGTCCTACGTAGGAGACGGCTTCGGGGTAGTCGTACTGGTCGGCGTAGACGTCGTCGTGGTCGATCGAGGCTGGCCATTGTTGACCTCGACACAGTAGGAGTTGCCCACTTCAGACCACTGCAGTCGTCCAGTACGGAAGGATTCTACACTTCATGTCAGTTGGTACGGTTGGGTTGCATGAAGGGATACACACGTAGGACACAAAGTCGGCATGGAACAATCCCCAGTTGAGCTCGAACCATTCGCAGTTATAGGTCGAGTCGAGGGCCGTGTCGTACCAAGTACAATCCGCCGCCGTATCAGAGGCAACCGGGCTATCCTGCCGTCGGTTGAAACGGGGACTCGCCAGCGCAGCTCCCACAAGGAGAGAATAGGGCAACAGACGTCGGAGACTCATGGTGACTGGTCCTTGGAATGGATCAAAAGGGGGAATTGGCCTCTCCCTTTGAGATATAAAACATTTTCGTAAGGCATGTAATGTTCCAGGTTAACCAGAAACCGTTCCAAACTTGAACTAGCGGTAATCTATTAGCACTAAGCAGGTGAGAGGAAATAAAGCAATTTGCGTTGCAGCGGAACTGCCGGTATCATGTCTTACCCTAGTGCATGGTTGTTGGTAACGTTAGCACATCGGAGATGCTAAAATAGCGCTTCTACCATCTAATGATACCGACTTCCTCCCTCCATCCTCCTCTTCTCCGGTTCACCTCCTCCATCCGTGATTGTTTCCCCTCATCAATTCGGCCCCCAAATGTCCGGAGCAACGCTGGAAAGCAACGCCGACTACGGCAAACTCCCATTTGACATCTTCTGCTCGGTAGGTTTTGCCTGTTCCTGGCTCCGTTCTTTTCCATCTTGGCACAGGAGCGTTGAAATCCAGATTCCCCCACCGACAGTCGGGAACAATGGGAGCAAATCGTCTGGGAATGGCAGGAACTGACGCTAATGGAGCGTTGGGTATGATTCTCTCCTTTCCCCGGTGGCCGAGTGATACCCCAACCTGACCTGACTGTCCCTTAGCCGTATCAACACCGCGCCCAGTTCTCTCTACCAGAGCTTAGCGAGGAGATGAAACTCGTGCTCAGCGCCCACCAAACTGCACACGAGCGGATGATCAGTCTAGTCAGCAGTGATGGCTTGCAGACTGTCTGGCTGCGTACATGCTACGACCAAGCCCTCGTAACCAAATACGAGGAGATAAAAAGGAAATCCAACGTACCCGGAGGGGGTGTCTCAGAGAACAAGATCCTGGACGACCCCTCTCGCTACGACTTTGGCGACAACGGTGGAGACTCATGGCGACAAGTCTTAGTCCGTGTCCCTGGTATCACCGACTTCCGAGGCATTATCGACATGGATGGCGACGGAAGCAATATGCAGTACATCAGTAGACAGAGCGAACGAGGAGATGATCGCAGAGGCCCAGGAGAGCGAGGATGAGTGGCGAGAGCTAAGTCTAGCGCAGCTACGGTTCCAAGCGGGCCTGTACCTGCTGGATCGAGAGGCCATCGAGACGGGATCGATCAAGGTTCTCTGGCTGGACGAGCATGGCCAGATTGCCTGGGAAAACCGGTTGGATCCGTTCACCTCCCGCCTAGAAGGGCTTACAGGGGCCCTGATGAACGCCACCGACTTGATCGAATTAGCCGGCTACAACGGCACCCGCGGCGCTCGCATTGAGAACTAGCAAGGTTAGTTTCGTCGAGAAGATGGAAGTCTGCAGATTTCGGGGTCATGCGGCCTGAGAGTTCTCCAAGGAGTCCAGTAATTGGATCTTCCATCTTCAAAGTACCTGGAATCCTGCAGTAATATAATCCAATCTCAACACCCACGACTTGCCGAGGGAGCCAATCTAAGCTTATTTTATGCAACCTGACCTTACCTTAATCGCAACGGCATCTTGTAGACATGCCTCGGAGATGAAGACAACGCTCATGGGACGAGTCAGACCATAACAACTGGTCTGGATTTCCAAATATTCTCCACCAGGAACAGGCATCATCTCCCCTCGGATGGAACCCCAAGCGGATGGGGGCGGATGGGGGCGGATGTTGTGGGAAACCCAGAGAAATTCCGCCCCCGCCAAGATGAGGCTAAGCTAACGTCAGGGATGGCTTCACAATTCAGGAAGCCCGTGAGGCCTTCGCCAACGCGCAGGCTGCGGAGGAAACAGCTGGTGATACAGGACCTCTGGATAGTCAGCCACGTCGGCGGGCGCCGCCGCGGTGTAGTCGGTGTCATGTTGTTGGACATATACGTACAAGATGCCCGAATCAAACTATCTAACTCCGGGCTTCTAAACAGTTTAATTTGGATATGAAAAGCTTCATTTTTGGTGTAAGAATCATATAGGTATATACGCTGGCCCGCCGAGCTGGCCATGTAAGCGAGCTGGCCACTTTGCCAAGCAGGCCGGCTCCGCGGGTCAGCCTACACGCATATATTGATTAAAACACGAAGAATGAAACTGTTCCCACATATATTAAATCATTTGAAACCTCAGAATTAGGAATTTCGATTCGGACATCTCGTACGTATATGCCCAACAATATGACACTGGCTACACCGCGGCGGTGCCCGCCGGCGAGGACCGGGTGTATCAGGGCCTGCTTCCTCTACAGCCTGCGCGTTGGCGTAGGCCTCACGGGCTTCCTGAATTGTAAAGCCATCCAAATCATTCATTTGATGTTTATTACGCTGCTGTTTCCTTCTTCGTCTCTCAACAGCCTCACGGAGTTGAGAGTTCTCATGTTCTAAGAGACCTACCCGATTCAAGGCTATCTCTGCCCCCTTAAAGATGTATGATAGTGCTGTTTGCATGGGTGAAGCCGGAGGATTAATTGAGAGAACGTTGACTCACGTTTCTTGAGTTGCTTCAGATTCATAGGCGTTTTGGTAACGGTTGAAGTAGTTCCTTGGCTGCTTGGCCGGCTCTCCTCTCTATACAAGATAAGATTATCCAGAACCTTTTTCGGA
The DNA here is from genome assembly GCF_023601865.1 of Aspergillus affinis. Taxonomy (NCBI): domain Eukaryota; kingdom Fungi; phylum Ascomycota; class Eurotiomycetes; order Eurotiales; family Aspergillaceae; genus Aspergillus; species Aspergillus affinis. The sequence goes on from NW_026515839.1 coordinate 26,118, forward strand.
TCAAAAGGCACAATTCCGGCTGCTTGAAAGGCACTCTAGATGTTTGCTTTCTTGAAGGCTTGGACGTGGGCTTCCGGATAGATATCAAGAAAGTCGACTTTATCAACATGATGATATCCTGTTCGTATAAGTCTTTCCACGAGGTTGCTGTAGGCCCTCTTCAAGGGTGAAAAGCAGGCTATATCCAACGGTTGGCAGAGATGAGAAGAATTGGCAGGCATGCAGACTGGTATAATATCATGTTGACGGCATATATCATCGAATTGAGGTGTTAAGTGGGAGTTATGCCCGTTAAGAACCAAAAGGCTATATTGGCCCGTCTTCCGGTCCTTGATATGAGGAATGAAGTGTTCTTTAAGCCAATGTTCGCCAATTTCACGATTAGTCCATCCATTTGGTGATATATTGATACGCCATGAAGAGGGTATATCGCCTTCAGACCAGGCCTGTATATAGGTCTTCGCCTTTACTACCAAGTAAGCCGGCAATGCCCAGCCGGTGGCGTTGATACACTCGATTAAAATTATCCATTCCCGATTTCCTGGCTGTATAAAAAAGGGTCTTCCCTCGCAGGATGAACGCGTTACCACCTTGGCTGTGGCTACCAGGCCCATGGCAAAGCCTGTTTCATCAAAATTGTAGATATCTTCATTGGCAATGCCGTATGTGGCAATAGCAGCTTGTACGCGTTGAAACCAGGTCTGTATAACTTCAGGATCCTCACACTTCGCCCGTTTATAGTTAATCTGACGAGTAAACCGACTTTTCAAGGATTCATGCCGGAGATGAAGTTATATACCCATTTCTCTCCAATAAAGGCTTTTGTATCTTGGGAGCGCTTCCGGATCATGATTGACGCCATATCACGAACTTGGAATTGCCTCAGCGGCGCGCCACGTTGATCCATAGAGAGGATCCATTCAACGAGCGATTCCTCCTCCAACGAAGTCAATTCCATTGAATTAGCACGTGTTTCCTTGCGAAAAAATGACACCATTCAAGCGTGTCTGAAGTGTTGAGCGAGGAACTTGAAAAACACGAGCTGCTTCACGAATTGACTTGAATTGGCCTTTCTGAAAAGCCTCAACTGCCAAGGAGAGTCTTCCCTCTTGTTCTGTAGCGTTTTTTAATGATTTGGGCATTTTGGTGGTGATATCGATGTTTGAATAGCCTCAATTCCAATTCTCGGTGGGGTGGCCAGCTCGCTTACGGATTAACGTATTTCACAAACGAGTGAGTCAGCCAGTCCACCCCAAGGGCGGTATCCTCCGGCAGAACGCAACCTTATCTCCACACCTCCGTCTGTCTATCAATCATTCAATCCACCCATCAAGTCAATCAACGCCGAGGAATCATCAACTTATCTGATCCTCGACCGATCGCGCCGTCTTCCAGCAGTGCTTAGCACACGCCCAGAACCAATAATCCCAAAGGGCCAGAAAAAGACCTCAACAATGGCGCCCACGAAACAAGAGCTCTCACTGCTCATCAACCCGCTCGTCCCGGAGTCGGTGCAGCATAATAATCGCGTACGTTTGCTTTGCCCCTGCGCTCTCCTCCTCTACTTCCTCTTCCCTATCTCAATCTCAGTTCCATTCCTACCCTATTCATTGAACTTCTCATTACAAGAATCTACTCACTAAGCACCAAAATCAATATTCTAGGTCCTCTCAAACCTCCACTCCCTCACCTCCTTCCTCCTCGGCCTCACAGCAGGTATCCTCGCCCTGCAATCAGCAACCGGCTTCATCTTCTACCTCCTCGGCACGGTCGTCGTCTCGGGTGTCTTTCACGCCGTGCTGCTTTCGCGATCCGGGACCGGGGCAGGCGCGGGGGCGTTTTTCCCGGGTTCTACGCCGGGCGAGATTGAGGGGATTAATGCGCGGGGTTTGATCGGGAAGGGAAATGGGAAGGATGGAGTTACGGTGAAAAGGAAGGGCGCTTGGAGGGATGTTTGGTTGGGGGGAGGCGTTTTTGGGGAGGCGCTTTCGGGGTTCGTCTTGGGGTGGGCCGGTGTTGGGGGGGTTTTGAGGTGATTTTTATTTGACCGGGTCTGGTTGGAGATGAGGCTGAGAGGGGGAGGAGCGTTTGTGATTAGGGGATTTGATATATGGTGAGAAGGGGGAAGGGCTGATGGGTTACTCTTGTGTCTGGTTTGGCATGGAGAGGGAGAGTTTGTACTTTACTATTTATTATATTGACTGACGGGGTTGAGGGGATAGGTTGTCTGTTATCTATCTATGTCTCGTCCTCTCTCATATCACTCTCTGGTCTATGTCAACACTCATGCAAATCCACCCAGCATATACCCTTACCTACCCGCCTGCTTCTCCGTCTCAGAAACCGGCCTACTGACATGCTTATACGAATTGACATTTCCCTACCAAGGGTCAGTCAGAGTCAGCAGCCTCATCATCCCCAACCAACCATCCAAACGAAAAAGCAAAACAATCAAGAGAGCTCACCTTAACCAAAGCCCACAAAAACGGCACATAAATCACTTCACTATGTCTCATCTCTTCCTGAGCCACTTCCACACCAACCTGCTCCTCCTCAACCCTCCTATCCCTCGATATATCAGACTTACCATCATCCGGTTTGATCCAAACATTCCCCATTACCAACCCCACTAACAAACTAACTCCCATAATCGGCATAATCGCAATATAAGCCCACATGATAGCATCCCCGCCCATATTCCTCACAACCACTTGCTCATCAGACGCCAATCCATCAATAAACGACAACGAAGACGACGTATCTTGCATATTCAAGTTCCCGCTCCCCCTTCCGCTCTCGGCGACGCTACCACTATGATTGTGACTTCCAACCGCCGCTTGAAATTTATTATTAAACACACTCCCCATGATGGTCAAGCTAATCGTTCCCCCAAACGGCATCGCAAAACGCATCAGTGACAGAGCGGGGGCGATTCGTTCCGGCCAGACGCCCACGGCGTGGAGGTTTGAGGGCATGAAGCGGAGTCCGGTCCCTGCGCCGGTAAGCACCATCATGCCGTTCAGGAGGGGCGTGTTTTGGGTGTGGATGGCGTAGATGACGAGGGCGAGGCCGAGGGTCGTGAGGATGGTGCCGGCGTTGAGGGGGTGGAAGGTTTGTGCGGGGAAGACGTTGCAGAGGAGCATGGCGAGGTAGACGCCGGCTGTTCGGGTGGTTTTTGGGGGTTAGGTTTTGTTTATTTATATCCTTGGATAGATGTGAGGGGGGTGGGTTGTGCTGCTCACCTCCTAGACCGGGGATGTAGTAGAGGAGCTCTATGCCGGCTTTTGAGGCAGGGTAGGCTTCGATGAGGGTGAAGTAGATGCCGATAAAGTAGAAGACGGAGTACATTGCTGGAGATATCAGTTTATTTTCGACTTGAGATCAAGCAAGCAAGCAAGAGAGAGACATACATGCACCTATCGACACCTCCATTACAGTAAGCCATATAGTATCCTTCCTCGTGAACATGCTATACGGCAGCATGGGAACCTGCTTCGGAAACAGCCTCGCGATCACCCTACCCGATTCCAGAAAATATTCGTACACGAAGAACAGCACAAAACAGATCCCTCCGACAACGAGAGGTCCGAGAACCTGAGGCGCTGACCACGCATACGTGGCTCCTCCCCAGGCCGTCGCCAGGATGGTCAGACCAATGCCGAACATGAACAGAATGCATCCGAAGATATCCACAGTCGCCAGGCCTGGCAGTATAGCCGATATGCCGGATCTTCTGCGGAAGATCGTTCCCTCGACAAGTTCCTTTCGCAGTAGAATGTATATCAGGATGTGCGAGATGAATGCGATCTATCGTTTAATTTCATCTGTCAGTAGATAACTCTTCAGCATTCGATCAACACCGACAGACACCTACAGGAATCGGTATCACAAAGCAATATCTCCAATTATCCTGTCCACGTTAGCCATCCATACTCACAACCACACCACTCAATCTGACACCTTACATCTGTCAAATACCTGAGCACAAACCAGTTAGCACTGGCTATCATCATCGAGCACCATCAAGTATCATCAACCCTGAGCCTAAAGGGAATCCCACTCACCCCCCTATAACCGGCCCAATCGCATACCCCACACCCCCTACCATCGTAAACAACGAATTGTTCTTCGCTGTGACTCTCAACGACACTTTATCCGCCAAGATGATCATAATAATATTCATGAGTCCCGCAGAGCTCGCGCCCTGCAACGCACGTCCCAGAAGCAACATACCCCATGTCTGAGCGGCAGCACACAGCACGCTCCCGATCAGCATCAGGAACAGCGCTAGTTGCAGCACGGCATGACGGCCAAATACATCGGCTAGTTGACCGAATACAGGGATGAAGGTTGTTGAGGTCAGGGTGAAGGCCGTGACGACCCAGGTGAGTTCGTCGAATTTATCTAGTCTGTTGGTTAATATGTGGTCTAAAACTTCTGTCGATGGAGCGCGTGAGGGAAGTAAAGCTTACGAAAATGCGAAGCAATAGACGGCACAGCAGTGGCTACAATCGTCAAGTCCAATGTCGCCAACGTAAACGGTAAACAGAGTCCACCGATCAACTTCCAGCTGTAGATTCGTTCGCGACGTCGTTGCTCTTCGCATTGTCGGCATTTTCTATCTCTATCGCCACGCGTGGAGCTATGAGATGCGTATCGGCCCTGTGCCGACCCAGATCCTAATTCTCGCAACGGTACTTCGTCGCTGGTATCTCTTGTAGGGGTATGTTCGATCTGGGATTGGCGCGCGAGGTGGGAACAGAGAGGTTTCTCGGGTTTCTTCTGCGATGACGTCTCGCCGGACTTGCTAGTCTTTTGACGGATATATTTGTACGCCACAAACATGTTCACACAGGCAGTACAACAAAGGATGAAAGAGGGAATAGTTCTGAAGACGACAATCCCAATTCGAAAGAACCGCCATGGTCGACCTATATACCCAGCCAGAGCTGCTAGGCAACTCTTTATCGAACTGAGTGAACACCTGCCGTATTTAGGGTATACATTGCGAGCGAAGCTGTCAGTTCCATGTAGAATCTAAGACTCGTATCAACAAAGGCTTAGCACCGGACATTTAGTCCTGAAGGACTGGATCTGAGGCCGCTGATTGGGCGAAACTGCGGCCAACGATCATTTTCCGGATTGGGTAACCTGTGCGACAACCTGGTTACCTGATCGGGCGTTAGCGGCCAGCGGTAGAATCTAGGCAGCGAGCGGGCTCAGCCCTAAAAAAGCTTTGTCCATCAACCTTCTGACTAACCAGCTGCCTCTTTAGTTAACGACTACGTATTGCTTGCAAATTCAGTCTCATGAGTGAATATCATTTTAAGCAGAAGAATGTCTATCTATATACAAGGAGCTATATCTTGGGTATGACTCAAGCAACATATCACGTCGAGGTATAATGACAATATGAAAGATAAATGATCAAGTATACAACAAATCGCTCAAATACACAATTAAATGGAGGATAACATGGAAGGTATCATCATGAGGACTTGAACCATCCAACCAGGGAGGTTATGACATGAAAGACGCCGCTTAGGCATCTTGAGCCGGCTTGACAGGCTCTTCCTCGCCGTAATTGGCCAAGGCACTCTGCAGAGCACTCGTCAAGTCGATATGGAAGAATGGCCGGTTGATGCCCTGCACCAAAGCCACCTTGCGTCGGTTCTGGTACGCCTTGCTGTCTTTGAGATCGTGCTGCAGTTTGTCTTCTTGGCCGCTGCTGCCGTCGGAAGACACCTCGATTCCGTATGTCTCGCGCTCGGTGGTATGGGGTTCGTGCTTAAGGCCATTCTCGAGGTCTCCGGTCTTGTGGCTGGCCTGGTACGCGTGCTCGTTGGTCATCATTTCCGCGTGGGCCGCAGCAGACGCGTTTCCTTCGATTTCGGTCACGCTGAAGATCGGCTTCCATCGGTGGAATCCATCTTCGGATGTCGGGGTCGGGAAACCGAAACCGGCAGCCGCGAGGGCTCGCTTGGTCCAGCGGTTGTTAATGTGCGCGAAGTGCCATTGCACGGACTGCGGGGAGGCATAGAGGTCAAGCTGGTTGCGAACGTCGATGAGATTCTGCACCGAGGTCACATCCACGTTGTTAACCGAGGAGAAATCGAGGATGACAGCGCGAAGAGTGGGCAAGTGCGAACGGTCGGGCTCCGCCTTTCCTTTGCGCGGCCCGGGGTTGTTCCAGGGTCGATCGCCGGGTGCGCCGTAGGCGAAGGGATTCGTGCGGCGCGTTTGGCTGAAGATGGTTTGCACGAGGTAGTCGGTATAATGGTTGGCATTCGGGTAGTTGAACCCTTCCGAAAAGCGGTAGATGAAGATTCCAGGGTAAGGTTGCTCCACCTCGACTTCGGGATTCGATCCGTCGGTGTGGTTGATCGGGAGGAAAATGCTTCGCTGGGAAACATCGTCGTGGGACGAGGCGTTTGGCTCATTGGGAGAACCGTACTTTCCATCTCCTTGTAACAAATGGTCGCCAACCACCGAGTGGATAGTGACCCGGCCAAGAAACTGGCCACGGGCCTTGGCCACACGGAACAGAAAGATGGCGCAAGAAATGGAGACCGTGCAGTAGATGCCGATTTCAATGGTAGTGAAGATAGTAACGATGACTCCGACGAAGAAGATAATCGCATCCAACGGCGAAACACGCCAGAATTGGTATACCGTGTTAGGGGGAGTGATAAGATCACCCACGGCATGGATGATGACTCCGGAGAGAGAAGCCTTGGGGATGTAGAAGAACATGGCCGGGAGAGCATAGATAGCGAGCAAGACAACAACAGCGGTGATGACACCGGCAAGCGGCGTTCGGACTCCGGCCTTGGACTTAATAGCAGTCCGGGAGAAAGACCCGGTGGCCGGGTACCCACCAAGGAAGGGACCAAGGAGGTTCGCCACGCCAATAGCCACCAGTTCCTGAGAGGGGTCGATGGTATAGTTATTGACACGACCAAAGGACTTCGAAATGGCGATGTGTTCTATGAGCAAAACGATAACGGACGCAGGGAGCTGGCTTGCGAAGGTCTTGATAATCCGGGCGTTGACAACTGGGACAGCTGCATTTTGGAAACCTGTTACGAGCCACAAACATTAGCAAAGTCCGGACATGAAGGGAATGGGCCTATTGGGACTCGGAACATACCACGAGGAACCGTGCCCAGGAGCTTGAACATTGGGTCATCCCGACGATGCAAATTCACGGCCGCACTGATCATAGTATAGAAGAGAATCACAAACACCGTTCGCAGGGTCGACGCAAAGAACCAGATCTTAGCACGGTGAGGGAATCGCTTAGCACCGTAGTTGCAGCCCGAGCGAATGACGTAGAGCATAACCATGGCACTGACACCCATGGCGGCATCGATGCCGGCCGAGGGAAGATACTTCAAGGTGTTGATGATCACCATGTAGGTCGCGCCTCGGGTGGAAAAGTCGGCCGACTCGCCAAGCATGTCTTTTACCTGGCCGGCACAGATGTTGATGGCGGATCCCGTCATGAAGGCCGAAATGGCGGGGAGCGGAATGAAGTCGACGATAAATCCGAGACGGGCCAGGCCCATGAAGCAGACAATACCACCACAGATGATGGCCATGGCAGATGCAATGACATGCTCGGGAATATCGGGCTCGATCTTCTTAGCTTCGATGACAACCTCTCCGACCAGCGTGGACATCACAGCGACCGGGCCAATAGTGATATCCTTGGACGTGGCAAAGAACCAATAAAGCAAGACACCCATGAAAGACGAGTAGAGACCGAATTGGACAGGCAGTTCTGCAAGTTTGGCATACGCCATACCTTGCGGGACCACCACAGCACCGACCGTGATACCTGAGGGAACGTTTAGCGTGGCTTGCAATAGTTGAGGGTGGCCATTACTTACCGGCAATCAAATCTCCAATAAACCATTGCAAGTTATATCGCCCGATCCAGGATAGGAAGGGGAAGAGGCTGTATACATAACGGCCAAATTGTCCCCAGGTAGGCCACAGCTCCTTCAGCCAGTCGAGACTCGTAGGCTCAGGCTCCAGATAGGAGTATGTGTCGACGGTTCCAACCGAGAAAGTCGATTCGCCTCTGGTGACGGGGTCCGAATTGGCTCCGAGGGGATCGCGATAGGCAACTTTGATGCCCAAGGCCTTGGCTACGCCGTGGCCAACCTTAGTCTTCGTGTCTTCCGGCATGGCTGATGTGAGAGAACGGAAGAGAGTTTTCGAACAAGACCCGGTTCAAGATTGGGGCAAAGCCCGAGAATAGTAGTAGATCACCAAGATCCGGAAGAACCGATGAAGAATTTCCTCTAGTCGAATGGTAAAACAATCGATCGAAAGAGATATAGAGAAAGAAAATCCAGTAATATCAGATCACAAACTCAAACAATGGGCATTGCGAGCCAGATGTCAAAGTGGTACCGAGAATGGAAACTGGAAGGGTGGATGCTTAAAAGTATGGATCACGAGACTAATGCGATGTCGTGATCAGGGACCGATAATGCGAATACACAAGCTTTTTCTGCAGTGGCACTAACACGAACCAGCAGATTGGTAAGAGAAATTGAATACTTAAATAGGTATAAAATATGGAGGGGGTTGTAAAGAGGATAAAAAAGGTCGAAAAGCACACAAAGGTGACTTCAAAGGAGGATTCCAAGCACGGACGGCGGCAATTCGACGTGCGACCAGATTCGGGGAGGAGACGGAACAGAAAGATCAATCAAAGGTTCGGGCGGGAAGGTAGGATTAAAAACAAGCTCCCGGCCAGATCGTCTCGACGGTTTGCGTCTCGAATGGTCTGAAAGAGTAAGGCCACACGGGTCGCCCGTGGAGAAAGGCAGGCGAGGAGAATGATATGGAAAAGGAAGCGTTGATCAAACGACAACGGGGCTCCGAAGAGGAAGCAACAATGAGTCTAAAACAACGAGCCCACTGGATTCGGTAATTCCGTTCAGGGGATTTCCTTTTCGTAGTACTCTGTACCGGAGATGATCCAGTCTCAGAATAATGACATTCCCGAGAAAGGAAGGGGAATTGACAGTTTTAAAGGGGAGGCAAAAAACCAACGAAGAGGGAAGAAAGTACCCGATCCGATATGCGTCCATAATTCTTTTTTTTTTATTTCTATTTTCTTATGTTTTAATAATTATAATCGCCGTGCTCCATGGCAGGGGGGCAGCTGATCCACCGGATCGCCAAGGCAAGACGACGAGGCCGGCGGGAGCACCCAAATCCTCAACAGCAGCTAAAACGCTCCTAAACCTGCAGGCCGGAGATGCTGGCGTAAGAGCGACGAGCGTACCGCATGGGGTGGGTAAGTGACGAGGGCCTGGAAGTGGTGATGACGCTGGATCGTGGAGCAAGATGGGTTCCGCTGTTCCCCCTCTGGGCCCGTAGTCAGTCCGCGAGCAACGGGCATCTTCCCAGGAAACTCTTGCGGTAGAACAACAGAGAAACTTGACCGTTCCTTGCTTTGGTTTGACGATGGGGACAGAATGACCCCCCACAATGGAGGCAAAAGGTTAAAACCTGCACCGTAGGAACACTGGAACAGTGGTAGGCGAACGACTCGCACAGGTTCCGTGTGGAATCCCCGGGGCTCGATCGGCGATACTGCCCCGCCTCACCGCCTACCGGGCCTACCATAAACGAGGGCCTAGCCAATCACGAGACTCCCGGGAGCGGGGCGGGTGATGTCGTCGTGTGCGGCCACCCGCCAATGGGGGACGTCAGAGAACACGCCATCGCTCAGGCTGATGGTGAAAGCACCGATCCACGTGTGGGTTTTTTTGATTCGGATTTTTCTTTTATCTTTGTTCTTTCATTCTCTCTTCTGACAAATTCAACTGTGCGCCATGACTCTTCCATAACATTCTCTGCGACACCTCCATCTCATCTATACACTGACTCCGTTGAGGAGAGCGCCTCCTTTTAAAGTATACGTACTCGGATGCTCGACGGAGCATACCAAAGTCACACTAACCAGTAGTCCGCGTAGTCCGCGGCCAGATCTCCAGAATTAATATCAACCTGACTACCATTCGTACTCCGTAAACCTCGCAATAAGCTAAAGACCTCTCGGAGAAACCTAATCCCAACTCCACCGGCCGCGGTAAGTTCTGCAGCTAAACTGGGGACTTTTAGACTTAGTTCGAGCTTCCGGCCCATGCCAAGACCCTTCGGCAATGCAGCGCCCGCTTGGGGAAAGCCGTCAACGATCTCCGACTCGGTCCTTTTGGTGCTGACTTATGACTAACAGAACACTTTCACTTCCACCTCCTCGGTGCTCAGATGCTGTCACTCCTGTGCTGCCTAAACCAGTAATTGATGATGATCCCTGACTGTCTGGGAACGACGGAGTATACTACGTATGATCCTTCATACTGATCGAGGTTAGAGACGGGAATAGCGTGGCCCGTCTGTACACCGACCGTTAGCCCGACCGATGGAGATATTCACAGTTTTACTATGGTGTAGGCATCCGTCCCAATCCGGAAGGCTTCATCGACCACGCAGGAGCTGCTGTTGTCGTTTCATCCATCTGCTCAACCTAGGTATTGCATCTAGTATGGCCAGAGGCCTCTATCCTCCGGAGATTGCCACGACGGATTTGCTCAAAACCTCGGACCACAGTAACCCCTCTCGCAATGAAAGCTTGATGACAATCGTCCAACAGACTCTCAGTCCAGCATCAAGTCACAACATCTCAAATCATCTATCCTCGGTGATTGTCCGCTGCCAAAGTACTCCTTTATGCCATGCCGTACCACGCAGTATCAAGTATCGGAGCACCAACTCTGTTCGTCCTGTTCCACTACGGTGTACGGTGTACTCCGGACATTTTCACTTGCAGGGATGTTGGAATCGTAGCCAAACTAAGCTCTTGCATGCTGCGCCCCACTATAACACCATCCAGATCAAAATCGCGTCATCGATCTTATCACTTTTAGCGTCTTGTCCACGCCTCTGTATGGTCAATCCCGACGACCATGTAGCCCCTGGTTGAGGTCTTTTTTCAACGTCGCAGATGGTCTGACACGTTTGTCGTGTTGTGGCTCTGGGTTCCAAGTACATGCTCAATTTATTCTAGTAATACATTATGGGCTTTCGTCTCGGCGTGGGATACCGTTTGGATACATCCGGAATGTGGCGCATCCAGCGATGCAGCCTGCTTTCTAATCACATCGTTTGATAAGTTTAACAAGATGTCTCAGTCTTGCAGCAGTGGGTAGCAGGCAACTACCCAGACAGTCTTTGTTGGTCTCGTTTCCTGTCGCTCGTATTCGTTACTGGGCCCCTTGCCGATCGGTCTTTGGCACCTTACGAAGTATTGATGTGCTGCCATTTACTGAAAAGTTCACACCAGACATGACACGAGACATTGTGCCTAGAGCGATGCTTGTCCAACGGGACCTCATGCAAGGGCTCCCTCGGAATGCATACTGTCAACACGGCTTTTCTTGAACGAACACGTCTCAGCCTCGTCGATACCTCGAGGACATGCGACATCGTGACTCCTCCAGCTGTCGCCCATTGGCAGAACACGACCATACGGCAGTGAGCCTTGCATGGTGCATTAAGGCAACTCGTCTTATCATGCAGCATCTACTCGCCAATTAGGAGACTTCTGTGCATCTGCCAGATCTACCCCGGTCGTCGCTGTGAGCGATATCCAGTAACACGGCCGGGCTGCATCAACCCCATCTCCATATCGGTTCATTTTGCGTCTACGGCTATCTGGTGTCACATTTCAGATCCTTGTGACCGGGTAATTTTATAAAGGTGTTCCTTAAACTCAAGTTCAAGGATGGGGATATCCATGGCCAAGATGCCGGACAAAGCGTCGGACTGCGCTACCCCGCCAAACGATATATCCAAATTCTGGGGTGTAGTCTCGCGTGACCATGCTTTGGGATTTGATCGACTAGTCTTGGATTTGATATACTGAATATCGATATAGAGTAACACCTCATGCACGGTCATATCAGTCACATGGACCGGTTTCCGCCGTCCTGGTCAATGAATGAATGGAACAAACATTCCCAAACAACAGAACCGTCAGCTCACCTGATTAACTAGTCGAGATCATGCAATCAGATCCCAGAAGAGCGTAAGTTCGCTTTCATGTTCTCTAGCGCGTCCCTCCCTGCCGTCCATCTCAATCGAATCGTCAAGCTAACCCGACCAGCCCAACCCCGCATAGACCTGCCACCACCTCGGTCAATCCACCCGAGCCAAAGCGAAACCCGCCCAATGCCTACCCCAGACACCACCAGCGCCTAAAATGAAATCATGCATGACTCTTCGCGAACTCGTCGATCTCGCTTGACGTCATTCTACGTTGTCCGTCTCACCTGAACTCAGTTCCGACCTACAAGCTACGTGGAGATCGAGCATCTTCTCTTACCTGTCGTTTTCTTAGTCTGGTTCGGTCACGCGATCCGCCGGCCTTGTCTGTCAGGTTCGTCGGAAGACATACTCCCGTCTGGGATTCCATTTTGACCTTTTCTATCCCTGCGTCATATCATTGTCGGGGTGGAGATCCGAGCGCGGAGAGCCGCCAGGTTGATCATCTGCATCTGCAGGGTGATGTGATACCGACCTGTGACCGGGGGAGGGTTTGTGGGGTAGTCCGAGGATACGTGGTATTCGGGGCTGCACATGGGAAGCTGACAGTGCATGCTTAGGTTTGCAATTATGCTCCGTTCTAGTTTTGGCCATATAAATGCAAACTTCCCTGCGATTTGGCTGCAATTGCTGCCAAATTGGATATACCGGGCTAAAGTACTGCCTACTTCAGGGTGTCGCCATTTACATCCAAGATGGACACTAACCCACCATCATGAAGACTAACTACGTTACCAGTGACAAGTAGCCAGACACTGCCAGGCCTACAAACGGAAAGTGTATTTCACTACCTCACATATCCACAACTATGTCATAACCAATCCGGCGATGAAACCTTCCAGTCGTGACTCTGACAAGAAAACGGCTGGATCTGATTGCATACTGGACTGCATATCAGGACCGTTAACCCATGCAGGAGGATACATACAAAGCATGTTCTTGGAAGAACAGCCCATCCAAAACCCAAATGAGATCAATTTCATCTCCAGCACTATCCCAAAAACCTACCGTTCTTCTTAACCCTACACGATGGAAGCCCCCGAATCCGTCCCCAACACCCTCCCCGTCGCATTCCAATCCCTCATCAAATAAACATACGCCTCCGCCACATCCTCCGGCCCCGCAATCCTCCCCGTAGGAAACTTGCCCTCAAAAAACTTAAACATCCCCTCTTTCTGCTCCCTTGGAAACCCATCCCACATCTCCGTATCCACCACCCCGGGCGACACAGCATTCACCCTCACCGGCTTCAACTCCAGCGCCAAGTTCCGCGCTACACTGACCAACCCACCCAGGTAGCCTGCCATGACCGTCCACCCGTCATTCGGACGCTCCCACCCAGCCCCCGTGGTCAAGGTAATCGAGCTCTCCGGCCCCGGTGCCAAATAGCGACTGCCCACCTTCGAGACCAGGATCGGCGCCACGAGTCGCAGTTGACCCGTCGCGAGGATCGCGTCGCGACTGACCGCAGCCAAGGGCATGATCGCCGGCGCATCCGCTGCCGTATACACGATATGATGAATCGGGCCATTGGCGGCGAGTTTCTCAAACAAAGCTTCCAGATCAGCCTCGATGGACGGCTGTGACAGATCGCATGTTTCGCCGGAGATGGCCCCCGCGTCGGTGGCGGGGAACTCGCTTCTCAGACGTGAGACCGCCGAGGCGAGTTTTGTGGCGGAGGACGAGACGATGGTTATGTTTGCTTGGGCGGCGAGGGAGGCTTTTGCGACGGCGAAGCCAATGCCGGAGGTTCCGCCGATGATAAGGATGTTTTTGGAGGCAAGGCGGGTGTAGTTGTAGGTGGACATTTTGAGTGTTTCTTTTTCTTTTGGGGGGTTCGGTATGAGCTGGTAGATGGATGGGTGATAGATAGATAAATTTGAAGAATCTTCAATTGACTGACTGACTGACTGACTGACTGACTGACTGACTGACTGACCAAATCGGAAAAACAATAGTAAGAGAGTAAGACAAAAAAAAAAGAGGGGTAAGTTGAAAACGTCAGATCCAGATCCGTCGGTCTTATATATACTACTCCAGAATACTTCCCTACCTACACTACCTACCTACCTACCCAATCAACCTTCGTGAGCACTAAGCAATAAGCATATATCTTACGATACTCATCCCTCCAGCCCCTAAGTTCTTACCTACCTACCAGTGATCGCGAATTCCCGTTTGGATTTCCTCATCTAGGTATGAAGAAGGGGCCGGTCATCTTTTAGCCCCGTTTAAGTCCGCCAAGATGTCGAATTTGGCGGAGGGGTAGATAATTAAGTCCTAAGACCGTGGATGAGTGGACGAGTAGAATTGTTTGTGTTGATATTGTGTTATCCAGGTTGAGAGAAATGGGGAAAGGTTGGCTTTGGTTACTTTACCTATATCTCTGGTTATGTATACAGATGCAAGCTAATAAGTAGAGTTCGACTTCAAAACTTGATCTCTTACGACTCTAGAATAGCGAATGTATCATAATAAATATTCATACCCAAGTCAGCGCTATAGTCTATACGTGAAACACTCGTCTCTCACTCACTCTCCAGCTCCCACTCCCATCCCGGAGTCAACTGGAAGAAAAGATGACTGCCATATACCATGATCTCATCCATTTCATCAGTGCCGGGTCTTCCATAACCCCCAGGAACACAGAAAATGGGAAACATTAATAAGGCGTGGGAATCGAAGACAGAAGGGTTTGTGAGAATGTAAAATAAAATGGGAATGGAAAAGGAATATGAAAAATCTTCCGGATCATCTCCTCCGAATCTTCGGTGCAAACGCCATCGCAAGAGCAAATCATCGAGTGTAAACCAAGGTGTAAAAGGAAAAAAGGAAAATTAACAGTCGTACCAGGGCTGATATTCGCCCCTACATGGTATCATAAAGCGAACTTCATCAATGCCCCAGCACTCCATCCTCATCCGTCGTCGTCATCGTCATCATCACCATCACCGCAATATCTCTTCTTCTCCCTCACGCAACACGTTTACTGCGAAGCACACTGCACCCGCTCGGCGCCAGGAGGAACATCGTCCTCGTCCTCGTCCATACCGCCGGCGGCACCGTGGGCGCGCGCTTGCGAGTACTCGCTGCCATCAATATCCTCCAGCTCGAAGTCCTCAACCATGGCGTCGGCGGGCGCCTTCGACTGCTCCATGCGGGGAGGCAGAACCTGTTCCAGCAGGTTGAGGTTCTGCAGCTGATCCTTCTCGGGGAACTTGACGTCGAACTGGATGTACAGGTTGCCGAAGTCGTGGTGGCGGTACGAGGGCATACCCTGGCCCTTGATAACCTTGATGGCACCTAATGAAAAAAAGATAAAATTAGCAGGCAAATCGTCAAGTGCGGGATAGAATAAACGTACCAGGCGTGATGACCTCGCCAGGAGCAATGTTGACGGTCAACCACCGATCATCGAGGTGCTCAATGTTGAGGGTACCACCGCCAAGAGCAGTGAGCAGATCGATCTCGGCCTGGTAGAACAGGTCGTCCTCCTTGCGCTGGAAACGGGGGTGGGGCTTCTGCTCGATCTCGAACACCACATCTCCCGGCATGACGCCGGGCATCTGGTCACCCTCGCCACGGAACTCGATCTTGTGGCCGTTCTTGACACCCTTGTCGACGTGGACGTGGAGCACCTTGCGCTCGACGACGGTCTTCTTTCCGGTGCAGCGCTTGCAGCGGTCCTTCTCACGGATGATTTCACCCTCTCCGCTGCAGTCGGGGCAGACGGTCTGGAAGCGCTGGATCATGGGACCCATCTGGCGCATCATCGTCTTCATACCGGTACCGTTACAGCCGGTACACGACTTGACGGCACCGTCCTTACCACCGCGACCATCACAGCCGGGGCAGATAACCGACTTCTGCAGAGCCAGCTTCGAGATCTTGCCGCGGTAGATGTCCTCCAGGTTGACCTTGTGAACGTGGTGGATGGTACGGGCCTTCTTGGGGCCCTGGTCGCGCATGCCACCGCCGAACATGCCTCCGAAACCACCACCGCCGCCGCCGAAGAACTGAGCGAAGAGATCCTCGGCACCCATGCCGCCACCGGCACCGCCACCCTCAAGACCCTCCTCGCCATACTGGTCGTAGATTCCACGCTTCTGAGAATCCGACAGGATCTCGTAGGCGTGGGACAATTCCTTGAACTTCTCGGCGGCTTCGGGGTTATCGGCGTTCTTGTCTTTATGCGAGCATTCGGGTTAGTTTTCAGATTCGTTCTAAATAGAATCCGCTCGCTCAAGATCCAACTGATCCCGGTTGCGGCGGTTGTTCACGTCGGATCGAACGTACCAGGGTGGAACTTCAGAGCGCCCTTCTTGTAGGCGGTCTTCAGCTGGGCATCGGTAGCCGTGGGGGAGACCTAAACAGTCTTGCCGTCAGTTTTTCTTGTCCTTTTTTCGAATCCGACTGGATGAGACAAAACGAAACAACTTACCCCGAGGGTGTCGTAAAACTTGGTATCCTTGACCATTGTGAACTGAGTCTAGCGAAGGTAAGGAGAATGAAACCAGAACTTTTTAAAAGTGACACGGAAAGAAAAGAGAGAACGATCGGCCGGATGGGGGGTTATAGCCGGCGAAAGAACGATAAGCACGGAGAGTGAGGCGAAAGGGAAATCACCGGGTGATTTCTGGGAGGAGAGGAGACTAGAGGGGAGAGAAAGGGAGATGCCTCGAATCCGAAGGAGCCAAGGTGGGACTTGTTGATGAGAGGGAGGAAAAAGGGTTGTGAAGGCGCTTGGAGATTAATATTATTATCAAAGAGCGGCGACAAGCGGCTACCGCTGCGTATCGTAAGGCCGTAAGGGCAATACCAGGACCAGGCACCAACGCACTTTTTTTGTGGGTATTTCGATACCGGAGATAGGATACGGCGACCCGATCTATCTGGGAGGGAATTCTAATATACTAGAATAATCGATCGGAACGAGACGACAATATTGACAAAAAAATTGAAAATATTGGAGCACACCTGGAAGCGAATCGTGCCGGTTTTACCTCTCTCCAACCCTGAAGTCGTCCATCCTGACGGGGTTCGATCGGTTGCAAATGCGTGGCTCGAGCGCTGGCCGGGCGACTTCCATGCGATTCTCCAGTCTTCCATCGCTTTCGCCGCGATTCCACGGCTGACTCCAACCCGTAAATTACGCGCCCGTGACGGCCATCCGGGCTGACAGAGCCTTGCAGGGAGATTTCCATCGCCTTCCATTGACGCATGCTGGACAGGTCAGATTGATGATACAAGCGCTGGGATTAGAATTGCGCTTGATCTGACCACTGCATCCCTTCGTAACTACAGGGCGACACACAGAAGCAGCAGCCAGAGGTTACTAATCTTGTTAGATGTAACTATTAGTTAGTTACACATTACGAGTTGGCTTAAAGTTTTGTGTTCTTTGGTTCTTTTTTTTTTTCGGGTGGCGCAGGTCCCTGCCTCAGGCTGGAATGTAGCGGCCCAGACCTTATCGATAAGCGACTGCTTGGCCAATGACCCGAAGTGGAAGGAGGGGGAGGCAAACAATAAGAGTTCTCATTTTTCAGGGACCCAGGGATGTCTTACGGTGTATGTGGGTGTCAGGCGCCAATATCAATGGCTGGGCTGCCTTAGGAACCATGAATGCCCTACACAGTATGCCGGAGTAGTTTGTTCTATATCATTCATAGAACTAACTTGGTTCACTTCAGAGGACGGCTACCACAGATACATGAAGGTAATAATTGCACATCTAATTTAAGTTGATCTAAAAATATTCCAATACCACAATCACTAGCTGCTGCAAATCATTCTCATATACCTTATACCACAAGGTCCTGATCTACAAACCGTTACCCGGTTCGCCTCTGACAGACCAGACTTCCTGCATGACATGACATTAGCACTGGCGACCAAACTAAAGTATGTACGGAGTAGATGCGCAACCTAGTTTCGTAAGTAGTACAGTACAAGCCACCACCACCACCACCACCACCCACCACATCCCACCCTCGACTCTCTGCCCCTACCAACCTGGTAAACACATATCCGGCCAGCATGAGGGGTTCTCCATATCTCTTATCAAAAAGGCGGGTCGGACTAGCACCAGAACGGCAGTTGGCCACAGAATTTTGCCCGCAGTTACTAAGCTTGTACCGCTTGATCCCACCTTTGATTTAATGCGTAGAGATTAGAGTATCTCTTTCCTATTCATTGCATTGCATTACATTTTAGCAGACCTATCTTTTATTAAATCACTTGTTTTCATCTAGCCAATATGGAGCAGGACCCCGGATTCATCGCTGCCGTGGAGGAGGCCAAGCAGGGTCTGGCCGAGGGCGGAGTCCCCATTGGTGCTGCGTTGGGTATGTGATTAAGTTTCCTCGGCTTTATGTCTATGTCATGGACGAGTGTTTATGTGAAGGGCGTAACTGACAGTGTCTAGTTTCCAAGGATGGCAAGATCCTCGGTAGAGGACACAATATGCGTGTTCAGAAGGGCAGCGCAACGCTACATGTCAGTTCGATGGAGAGATTCTTATCTATAGCCATCACCCGTCCCCAAGGGCCAAGACTAACACACCTACGTAGGCTGAGATGTCGGCTCTGGAAAACTCCGGACGTCTCCCCGCCTCTGCCTACGAGGGTGC
The DNA here is from genome assembly GCF_023601865.1 of Aspergillus affinis. Lineage (NCBI taxonomy): Eukaryota > Fungi > Ascomycota > Eurotiomycetes > Eurotiales > Aspergillaceae > Aspergillus > Aspergillus affinis. Next base: position 44,875 of record NW_026515839.1, read on the forward strand.
CACCATGTACACTACCCTGTCACCTTGCGACATGTGCACTGGTGCCTGCGTGCTCTACAAGGTGAAGCGCGTTGTCATCGGCGAGAACAAGAACTTCCTCGGCGGCGAGGAGTACCTCACGAACCGCGGGAAGGATGTCATCGTTCTGGACAGCCAGGAGTGCAAGCAATTAATGGAGAACTTCATCAAGGATAAGCCGGAGCTCTGGTACGTTTTATTCTTTTGTATCGTGCTGCATGCGATCAAGTCCATATTTCTTTTGTTCCCTGTTTCAAGGTTTCATGTCCACCGAATGCTGACTGTAGAACCAGGAACGAGGACATTGCCGTCTAGATATGTCCCTGCAATGGCTATAGACACGCCAGCGTTGATTGGTGGATGGATGGTCTTTCATGTACATAAGTTTTAAGGACTGCATAAATCAACGGTGAATATGATCACGTATGACCATTCTAAGCAGCAGTAAGACGGTGAATTTCTTCAAAGAAGAACTTCAGATTCTCTGGCTTGACAAAGGGTGTGATACCTGCTTCCGTTAGGATCTCGAATATACAAAAGCACAAGGATCGGGTTCTTACCGTGGCCCAGGTTAGCAATCCATCCTTGCTTGCCCTTCCGGAATCCTTCGACCATCTTCTCGACCACCGGCGTGATGGCCTCCGGGCCTCCGTAGAGCACTCCAGGGTCAGCGTTACCCTGGATGGTCACTCGGCCGTTGGCAATGCGCATAGCCTCAGCCGAATCGTGCAACCAGTCGAGTCCAACGACGTTGTAGCCCGACTCGCAGAGATCCTCCAGAGCATACCAGGCACCCTTGGCGAAGACGGTCATCGGAACCGGCTCCAGTCCCATCTCAGTCAGCTTCTTGGGCAAGTTGGCCGAGATATAGCGCAGGTAAGGAAGGGAGAACGACTGGAAAGACGACGGGGACAGTTCACCCGCCCACGAGTCGAAGACCTGAACCAACTGGGCACCCGCCGCGACCTGGAGAGCCAGGTATTCCACGCAGATCTCCGCGATCTTCTGCAGCAACGCCTGCGACTCCTTGGGATACTTGTAGACCCACGTCTTCGACTGAACGAACAGCTTGCTGCCTCCACCTTCAACCATGTAGCAGAGCAACGTCCACGGGGCACCGCAGAAGCCGATGAGGGGCACGCGACCCTGCAGCTTGTGGCGGGTAAGCGTGATGGCCTTGTAGACGTAGTCCAGCTCCGACTTCACATCGACCTGTTTCTGCATGACCCGCTCATATTGTCCATCGTCCGGCGACTTGAGTGGTTCGGGGAAGTGCGGCCCCTTCTTGTCGACCATTTCCACCAGCATTCCCATGGCCTGGGGGATGACGAGAATATCCGAGAAGATGATCGCGGCATCGATAAGTCCTGCATACCGTTCCACGGGCTGGAGGGTCAAAGTCGAGGCGACCTCGGGGCTGCGACAGCATTCGAAGAAATCGCGGCCGCCTTTGGCTTCGTGGTACTCGGGGAGATAACGACCAGCTGTATGAGGAAATTCTCGTTCAGTAATTGTTTATCTTCTAGTGCGAACAGCTGCAAGGATATGGGAAAAGGAAAGGGTCCAGAGTGAAATGCGTACCTTGGCGCATAACCCAAATGGGAGGGCGTTCCACCTTCTCGCCTGCAATGACATCAGCCTATTCAATTTCTGCTTCAACGGATAATCAGAAAGTCACCTCTTGCGGCCCTCAACAAAAGGTCATTCTTCAATGGCTCAATTTTCACCTGCATTTTGACGGTTGATCAAGCACAGGAAAAGTGTAGAATGAGGGGACGAAGTGGGATGAGGGGAGTCCAAGTCAAAGTCCGCCCGGCGTCTCGGCCCGCTAATCATGCGGAGACTGCCGGAGTCTTCAGCAGAAAATCTACAGCGGCATACTACAAGTCACTACGGGGGATTTTGATATTATTACGATAAATAATGTAAATTTATATACGAATAGCTTTTGATCTATAGACAAAACAGGTGTTTATTCCCGATATTACTGTTCTCAGTCATCCTCGCCCATATGCTTCTTTCGCAGATTGCCCAACCCATATAGTGAGTCGTTGGCCTCCTTTCGTTTCTTGGCGTCTGCGATGGCTTCCAAGTCGGAAGTGCCGCTAGAGTTGATGTTGGTGATCGATGAGTCCGTCACCGGTTCCCAAGACAAGCTCTCGCCCTCGGATTTCGCACGGAAAGCCTCGACAAGAGCCGCAGCAGGGCTGGTTCTCCATTCCTGTGTCGATCCTGCCTCTCGAACATTGTCAACGCAGATAATGACCGTGTTCTCCTTCTCGTTGCTCGTCACATCGAGAATGTTGCCCGAAGCACTAACGGACGGCTGCTCTTTCAACGTGCCGTCTGATTCTTGCACAAAGCACCGGAGTTGCGTGGATCTAGCGCTTGGTTAGAGCTTCGTAAATCTTTTGACTTGGATAATTTTGGTAGCTACTCACCCCTCGATCGCGACCAGGATCAATTTCAACGTGTCGAATGATGTCGCCCAGATACCACGAACGGCAATCGGAGCAGACTCTGACGTCTCCTCCACCAGAGGAACCTTCTGCAGTGTGCGCCCTTCGGCCCATTTCCACACAAGCAGATAATTGTCGCCTCCACCGGAAACGAGGTACTCTGGAGACCATACGGGAACGCAGAGCTTGGTGATAAACGAGGTGTGACCCAGGCACTGATTCTCAACGACGTGCGTCTGAGGAGGTCCGCGAGAAACGCGAATATGCTCATCTCGATCCGCAGTCAAAATATAAGTGCGCTTTTTATCGCCCGACGCGTCCACGGGGACCGAGACGAAAGCCAAATCTGTGAGCAAAGACACGTGGCCAACGAGCAATTGATGTTCGAATTTCAAGCTAGAACCCTCTTCCGAAAGCTTCTTCATTCTTGCGTCGTACTGGAGCTTCTGCTGTTCCAAAGACGCCAGGTTTCCTTTGGTGTGCACCGTTAGATTCGTCGCTGCGGGCCAGTTATGCTTCATCTTGCGAGCGGCAACCTTGGGCGCCGCAACTTCCTCGTCACCGGGAATGAGAGGCAGGGAATAGACGTCTCCAAATTTATCACCAAGTAGGATCAAACTGTCATTGCTGACCAAGGAAAGCGCGCAGCCACGCTTCGGCATGACTCTATGAACCGGATGAGCAGGAGGGCCCTAGCCATAGACTCGACGGTCACTCACCTTTCACTCAACTGCTGGAATGAGCCGCCCTCGCCCAGTTGGAAGACACGGACGCATTTATCCTCCAATGTCATCGCAACCACATGCTCGCCGGTAGAAGAAGCTACCACGAGAGGAATGCTCGACCAGGATGGGGTTTTGGGTTTCCCCGATGCTTCATTGGTAGGGGTGGGCTGTTCAACTACCGTCTCATCCGTCGCGGACAGCTTTCGCTTCTTCTCTGGCGGACCCTGGTTCTCAACAGTGCTCTGGTCTTCACCCTGGGGCCAACTAGCAAGCCGCTGTCCGGTCTCGGCCGCATACGAGTAGAGTTTTGAGCCGGCCGACGCTACGATGAGGTTCTGACGACCGACATGCTGCCGGTCCACGACCTGAAGGCGCTGGAAGGGACGTTGGAAGATGGCGACCATGACTGGGTATGTAGATGGGACGAGCGAGCTCAATTGATCGAGCAACTCGAGGCAGAAAAAAAGTTCCCGATGCTCATAGAATGCGACGCTAGTCTATCGCATGTCTAGCCGCCCGGCAGCGAGTAGCGCACTCACGTGACCGCACTAGGCGAAGTGCACACCAAAAGAAAATCCCAAAATCGAAATTCTTCCCGACCTCCAACGTCGCGATTCAATTCGGACACCATCACCACGTTCACCTAAAAGAAATTTTCACTTGCCCTTAAACAACCTATCTTCATTGATTTAAGGAGAAATGGGGGGCAAGTCTGCTACCAAGGCCGCTTACTTCGAGAAGCTGAAGGCCCTTCTCGATGCTTACTCTACCGTCTTCATTGTCGGTGTCGACAATGTCAGCTCTCAGCAGATGCACGAGATTCGTCTGAGTCTCCGTGGCGAGGGTGTTGTTCTCATGGGAAAGAACACCATGGTACGTTTTGCCGGCTTTCGGACCTCATTGGGCGTCAATTGACTCGCGATTGTTTCTAGGTTCGCCGTGCCATCAAGGGCTTCGTCACTGAAAACCCCGAGTACGAGCGTCTGCTCCCTCACGTCCGCGGTAAGAACCCAACAAATCATTCTATAACAGAGGCCAATTTCTGACTGGTCTGATTGACAGGCAACGTTGGTTTCATCTTCACCAACGGCGACCTGAAGGCCACCAAGGAGAAGATCCTGGCCAACCGTGTCGCTGCCCCCGCTCGTGCTGGTGCCGTCGCCCCCGGCGATGTCTGGATTCCCGCCGGTAACACCGGTATGGAACCCGGTAAGACCTCTTTCTTCCAGGCTCTTGGTGTCCCCACCAAGATTGCTCGTGGTACCATCGAAATTGTGTCCGACCTGAAGCTCGTTGAGGCTGGCACCAAGGTCGGTCCTTCTGAGGCCACCTTGCTCAACCTGCTGAACATCTCTCCCTTCACCTACGGTATGACCATCCAGCAGGTCTACCAGGAGGGTCAGACCTTCAGCGCTGGTGTTCTGGACATTGAGGAGTCCCAGCTCCTCGATGCTTTCAGCACCGCCATCCAGACCATCACCGCCATCTCCCTGGCCACCAGCTTCCCCACCCTCCCCGCTGTCATGCACTCTCTCGTCAACAGCTACAAGAAGGTCCTCGCTGTCGCCATCGAGACCGACTTCAGCTGGCCTGAGATTGAGGAGCTCAAGGACCGTATCGCCAACCCTGACGCTTACGCTGCCGCCGCTCCTGCCGCCGCTGCTGCTCCCGCTGCCGGCGAGGCTGCCCCTGCCGCTAAGGAGGAGGAAGAGGAGGAGTCCGACGCCGACATGGGCTTCGGTCTTTTCGACTAAACTTCTCGTCTTAATCCGCGAGATTCAACTACCATGTATTAGATTTTATGCTGAGGCTTAATTGTCTGGCAATAATGAAAATGATTCATGGATGACGAGCAATCGGTTACTCCTTTTCAATTAGATATGGAACGTAGTCACGCTCCATTATCTTCTTGACCCGAATGGTGAGTTTGTCATTTATGACTCTTCCCCCCTCCCTTGTTCGTTCCCTCTTTCACCACAACATTTTGGCGAGTGATGATACAATTTTTAACTCCGAGCAATCACCCTGGTGGGTGGCTCTGAAGATCAAAAATATGCAACAACAAACACTCTAATTTTTTGCTGACGCCAAGCCTCACTTTGAAACTTGCTTTTCACTCATGACTTTGGCAATATTTGATTGCTAACATATGTCTCAGGTCTTCTTGTAGTTGAACAGGCATCTCATGTCTATGGCACTATGTTCATGTAGCTCTGGCGAGGCATCGTGCTGTTGATTTTTTTTTGAGAGGATGTAGATGGCTGGAGTGATAAGGGGTTTACATGAGTTAGTTACTCATAGACTAGTCAATTCAGATTCTCTTTTCCATCTCATTCAACTTGCATTAATTAAAACCTGGCTTGCAGCTTCGACATGCGCTCTTATACTACTTCACCCTCTGCAAAATTTCGGATTATTATGGATTGCTCTTAGGTGATCGATACCATGTTGGAGAATGTAAAGAAACGGGCTTGACTTGCGATGGAAGATTGAAGCGCCGGGAGTCACGCAAAAAATTGTCGGTGTCCTAGATACCTGAAATATTTGTCCCCTTTATCCTGTGCTGAACTAGCAAATTTCAATAATATCCTGTAGGGCCATTGACAAGTGAGAAAATATGTATTTATGTTTGTATGTATGACTATGATTCAACACTCCTGTATGAATGTATGTATAGACGACGATTCTTCACTTGACATCTATCTAGATGAAATACACAATCCCCAACAATAATTAAAAGAAATCCTTTGCAGAGAGAGAAATACCCACTTGAGAAACCAACAAAACTAGAAGTCTATATACTTTGAAACGAAAAGAAAAGTGAAGTAAAGTAAAGTAAAAAGGAACGATCTGATCTGGGGTATGCCGCGACCTCAAAGGAAAAACACGTGTATGTGCTGTTTTTTAAAATGCAGAATAGATAGTTGCATGTATGTGTGTATGTATGAAGGTCATAAGTAGAAAAGAAAGATTCAGCTTGATAGAAAGGCAAAAGAACTGGGGGAATCATATCAATCAAGCAGCGGCGACTTCAGCGCCGGCCGCACCGAAGAGTCGTTCCCTCCATTCGCCGCAGATGGCTTCGAATCCGCTGACCACGTCGCCGCACTCACGGCCGGCTTCGCGGTCTTTGAGTCGACGATCCCAGTCGCCTCGTTCGATCCACCGGGAGCCTTCCTCGCGACCTTCTTCTTCGCGCCGGAGCTCGGCGACGAGTTCTCGTGCGGATCGGAGTCTTCGGGAGGCGGTCGCGGTGAGCTGGCGGGATTCGTAGAGGGTGTCGCTTAGTCCGCGGAGGGAGAGGGTGATGTCGGAGGTTTGCGAGACGAGAGTTTGGAGAGAGACGAGGGGATCAAGGGATGAGGTTTGCGAGGGCGTGTCGGGTCGAGATCGAGACGGGTCAGGAAATGGGTAGGGGAGGTTCGGTAGGAGATCTTCGTCGATGAGGGGGATGAGAGCATCGATGGCATCTGGAGAGAGAATCGGGAACGGCGAGAAGAGGAGAGGGTGGGTGAGGGTTTGTAGAGTGCGGGTTTGATGGGTGAGATGCGACGTGATAGAGGAGTGTGCTGTGATGAGTCTGTAGGTCAAAAAGGGTCAGCATGTGAAGTCCATCGACAAGATGAAAACAACCAAGAAAGACCAACCTCATTGCATTATTCTCGATGCCACTCTGACCACCGAGGTCTCGAAGAGCTTCGACGGCCCGTTGAATAACATGGTCGTTCTCGCTGCCATTGTTCTCAATGCCACGCCGAGCCAGGCTCTCGATCTCCGCCATCTGACTCTCCAAACTGGGTGATATATCCGCCTCCTCCAAGTCGGACTCGTGTCCGTAATCAGACCCGTCATATTGCGACTCATGTCGTCGGTGCCGATTGCCACCATTCCGTGTTTTGGGCCGCGGTGGTTGCAGAGAGCCCCGTTCGGACGAGTAGCCCGACGAGGGGGTTCTGTTGGCCATGTGGTATTCATCTTCGGTGTCGCTGCGGTCCGCACGTTGTGAAGCTCCGGGGGCATTCTCCATCTCCTGTCCGGACGCATACCCGTATCCACCTTCCTCCTCCTCCCATGCGTCTGCCAGCTCATCTGCGAGATTCCCCAGCCCCCCACCCATGTCGGCCGCACCGCCAAAGTCGCCCGACATCCTCTGGAATCCGTTCAAGCTCTGGGCATGGTGCTGGCGGGGTAGGCCGGGAGAATTAGGGGCGGACGACCGCGGAGAGCCGTGGGAGAAATGGTTTGGAGCATATGTGCCGGGGGAGATTGGGTCGAAGTCGACGCTCGACGCCTGACTCTGCGTATGGCGGTGAGATAATTTCAGGGGAGGGACGGATGGCATGATGGAGATGGTCGGATATGCAGGTTAAGGAGAATTTCGGTAGTCGGATAACGGTCGATCACGCAGGAATGTAGAGAGGGAATGAATGACAATTTGGGGGGAAGCAGAAAAATAAATAACTAATAAAATTTGAGAAACCGAGAACACACCCCTTTAATATTCAGGAGGGGGAACCCGCGAATTGCAGCTGCGAGCTAAACTCCGATCGAACGTGTTGAACAACAAGGGGCAGGCAGAGAGGGGGGAGGAAAGGAAAGGATAGGAGATGTCAACAACGGACTGTCGATCGCATCACCAGGATGCGCACCACAAAGAGAGACAGACAAAAAAAAAGGCTAAAAAATGAGGTGTAAACGGTTGACGGCAAGAGACCAGGTCAACCCTGCAGGTTTCATTCAGATGAAGGAAAGTCGAGGGAAACAAAGTCGCAGGCCGAAATGAGCCGGAATTTCCCCCGTGACCGCCGAAGCCCCAATCGGACCGCTTTTTGCTTCCCCCGCCGTGGATGCTTCCCTTAAGCCTGAGCTACCTACCTTCTTCCGCTCTCTCGGTTCCTGTCACCCCTCCATTTCCTTCCTCAATTTGTTCCTGTTCCAACCGTCAAGATGAGCGCCATCCGTCGCATGTCCCCGACGGACCTGTTGTCCATGAACCTGACCAACCTCGACCCCCTGACCGAAAACTATGACCTCGGATTCTACCTCAATTACCTCATGCGCTGGCCGTCGCTCTTCAGCAGCGTCCAGGATCGTCGCGACGGCATCGTTGGCTACAGTATGTCTTGAACTCTCTCTCGGCTTCCCTTACCTCTACCCAACACTCCCCCAATCCTCGTCAAAACCACCCGCCCCCCAGAGAGAATCCAGACCAGACCAAACGCTAACGTCACACAACAAACAAAAAGTCATGGGCAAACTAGAGGAGCAGCACCCCTCCATGCGCCACTCGGAACACTACACCCCTTGGCACGGCCACATCACCGTTCTGACCGTTGCACCTGCAGCGCGCCGCCTCGGCCACGCGCGACGTCTGACCGAGCGATTGGAGCGCGGCTCCGATATCAACGATGCCTGGTTCGTTGATCTGTACGTGCGCTCGGGGAATAAGGTCGCGGTGGATATGTATAAGGGCATGGGGTATGTTTCACTTTCTGTTTCACTCCTTGCGTTTTGATTTTGTTTTGGGTCGCGATGGTTTATCGGCCGGGTTAGCGTACTGCGCTTTGTTGGAATTTATACTGATACCATGGTCCTAACCAAATAGGTACTCCGTCTTCCGTCGCGTGGTCAATTATTACAGCGACGATCCAACAGGCATGTCAGAGTCAGGCGAGGACGCGTTCGATATGCGGAAACCTTGCAGTCGAGATAAGAAGTTACAGCATGTGCGCGAGAATGGCGAGAATTTCCCCGTCGGGCCTGAAGATGTGCTATGATCGTGGCGGGAAGAATTGGGGTTTTGTAACGCAGCGTCGGGAAACTCAAAGGATGAGATACAAAAGTGGTTTGTCATTGTTGGGTTAGCATTTTGGTGTTGGGGGAGTTCGTGAGTCGCTTCTTTCGTTATCTTCGAGTTTAGATGCCATGTGGAAGATCCATGTTCAGATGAGACCTATTGAACATACTACTGTCTAGCCGAGGGCCTGCTGTTCGTGTGTAGAGTTGTAGATTAATGTCTGTAGGATGCTTGTATGTATCGATTCCCTGATCTATGACAGCCTATCCATATGTCCCTTGATGAGTATATACATTACTTTTTATTCCATAACGCCAACCCAGGATGCAAAGATAGTGCTTTTATAATTATGAGCCAGATTGGCTTGATAGGTTTTAGCTCGACGGCGCCGTTGGGATAACGGCCAGGTCATCGACGGTGTTGGATAAAGACCCCGGAAATTCCGGGAAGTTGAAAGTCTTCGAGAATTCCGGTACGCACGTACACGGAAGCGGCAAGTGCGACTGGAATAGAAGTCTGACCACAAGGCGGTCATATAATTCCAGGTAGCTCAGCGTCCGAAGGCCAACGAAGGATTCGTCGTCCAGTGAAGTTTAATATCATCACATCTTATTTTTCATGCTCGGACAAAGAAGTTCGGTCCAGTACGTGAGAATCTCAGGGACGCGAAGATCGAGGCCGAGGTAATTAGACAACAGGCCGTGAAGAGCTGCACTCCAAGGTATTTATGCGTGTCGTTCAAGATAGCACCACCGATGGGCGTTCCAATCAACAGCCCAATAGATGTAGTCGCAAAGATCATGCCCAAGCGCGTACCCAGGTCACGAATGTCTTTCGTCAGACTGGCCATCACGACCGGAGGCAGCGACACAAAGCCGCCAGAGCACAGACCATACAAGATAGCCAAGACGATAATTCCGGGAACGTTGTGGACACCAATCCAGGCAAAAGCGAGAATAGCGGTGGCTGTGGCGGCAGGCGTGAGCATGTTCAAGGGACCGGTATGATCGGCGATAAAGTTGGGGAGGATTCGTCCAAAGGTGGATCCGGCATTCAGCATCGACAACAGATAAAAGCCCAGTGTGGAATCCACGATGCCGGTGTCGATGGCATATGACTGGACGTAGAACAAGAAGTTGTAGAATCCCAGGAAGCCCAAAAACATCGCAATAGCGAACATCACAAAAGCTGGCTCCTTGAACGCCGAGAGCTGAACCAGCTTGCGCTTCTCCTTCGGCTGGAATCGCATCCGCATGAGACAAAAGGAGAAGCAGCATAATCCAAAGGCCATGAACCCCACTGCGCGAGTTGCCCATGGGAATCCAACCCTGCTCTGTAATTGGTTGAACATGATCGGATAGATGACACCGCCGATGCTACTTCCCGAAGCCGCCAGTCCATTGGCGAAACCCCTCTTGTTCTTGAAATACTGCGGTAGAATGGCCACAGAGGGCACGAAAAGGCAACCACTAGCCAATCCAATACAGACACCTTGCGCAAGAATGAAGTGCCAATACTGTGTGGAAATACTGGTCATCATAAGCCCAAAGGGGAGCATGAAAGTTCCGAAGCCAACGAGGGCATGGAAATAGCCTGCGTCGAACAAAGGCCCCGTCACGACTCCAAAAAGCATAAGAAGGAAAGACTGTAGTGATCCGATCCATGCGATGGACGATGACGACACGTCAGAAAGGATGTTCTGTTCATAGTAGGTCTGGAAAGCACCCCACGTGTTGATGACACCCCTATAAAACACATGGTCAGTAAATCGAAAATCTGCTATCGAAAGAAGTGCACGTGGAAACGCTGATTATCGCACATACCATGAGTTGAAAAACAAGAAGAATGATCCTAGAACTTGTAGCCACGCTGTTAGACCGGTGTCGAAAGTCGGCTCTTCCGAGGGTTTCTCATCGAGAGGAATTGGTGTGTTAGAAGTCTGTTCGTTGCCATTGCCGCTGTCATTCAAGGAGTCCACAACAGTCTTCTCTGCATCAGCATTTGTTCCCATGTTTAGTTCCGAATGAGGTCGAAAGGTTTTGCACCAGACAGACAGGTAAGGATGGCCAAGCCCGAAGGTAAAACGTGTGAGCCCGAGAGGAATAAAGCGAAAGATGCGAGTATAAATTATTTACGGTAGAAAGCAAAGCGCATTAAAAATCGAATTCAAAAGTGAAAATCATAAATAAAAAGTCGACGTCAATGAACCCTTTACCGCAGAACAAAAGGCGACGAAAAGATAGTCAAGAATCGAGATTAAAGCGGAGGGGAGGAGTAATATATAAACGTTGGATTCAAAAATTCTCAGCTTCCTTGTACCTAGCGGGGCACCTAACGGGCTAAGCATGGGAGCTAAAAAGGATGAAAGCAGGCCACGCCAGACCCTCGAGGAGGGTTGATCCACCCTCACGGGAGCATCCATATTTGCGGAAGTGAACAAATGAGTCAAGCCAACAAGCGACCCATTCATGGACACGTACGGGGAGTGCCGAAAGGCCGAGTGGATTTCCGGGAGCACAACCTTGGAGCCGGGAAAGATATCTTGCCCCCATTGCCGAGTCACTCGCATCTGTTGTAGGGTATCATTGGACCTTTGTCGGTTCACACCGACACTGAAGAAAGCCTCAGGGATCAGACCCGTCAACCTGCAGAGAAAACGAACATCTCGGGCACCAATCCTTTCACAAGAGCGCCTATTGACGCTTGGAGCTGCATTAAACCCAGTGATATCTAGCACCGCCGGGGGGTTAGCAGTTTACCAGTTTAGCATCCATTGGTTCAGGGGAAAGTAAGATTTAGTCATCGAGTCTGGGCAGCGTGCCGACTTATCCAGCGGGGAAGAAGCTGGGATCATTATTAATGGCGTTGGATGTGAGATGTGGGATAGAACTCGGTTTCTGATTCGAAGAAGAGTTCAATGTGACTTTGGGGAGGCGAGATGGTATCCACACCGACCCTAACGATCCATATCAAAGAGTGGACGAACTGGTGAAGATGGCAAACAAAAGGAAGAAGATGCTTGCAGTCGAGGAATGTGGAAGAAGGAAAGAAAGTGGGCCGGGGAGAGTTGGTGTCTCCGATTGCTGAGGTAATCCTCTCGTATTTGACATGGGATTCACTTCGATTCCGATTTCCGAGTCTTGTTCCTGTCCATTCCCGAATCTGATACATTATCATTGTTAAACCGATTGACTCGTCATCATTCCCCTGTCAGATTGGATTTCCAAGCATCATCCTCAGTCTCCCAGATCGACGGCTGCATATCCCCTTTCGTCATGCTTAGTCGATGTCGCGATAGAAGCAATGTTTACATATGACTATCAAAGCTTGATTTCAAATCCATCAATGTCAGCAGGTTGCTTCGAACGAATATTGGCAAGTAGTGTGACTCTTCTTGTTGCATATGCGGCTTATAATCCCGCAACTACGCTGAGCAAGTACGACACGAGAGAAATCAGTCATAACTATCGGCATGTGGAAAATTAGGCCTGTGCATGGATGAAAATATCCCGATTGATCTCTCCGCCGACGGTATCCTTGATCGGCATAAGCATAACGCAATGGACTGGTCTCACTTTTTAGCCCTGGGCTTAAAGGGAGGATGTATGGACAGCGAACACCACCATATAGACACGGACGCCTTTAAACTCCTGAAGACCTTCCAGTCGGACACCGGATAGGGTTATATCGTCACTAACAGAGCAGAAAGGCCCGGGTGATTATATTTAGGGTTCCTAATCTCCGATTCAGGCCGGGCTACGGGCCTCGGAATATGGCAGATATTGTTAAGCACAGGACTAGATTCTAGTGTCAGGCTCTACTCACCAGCGTTCAGTCCATTCGGCTTGCTTTTAATGATGAATCAGACCAGGAGACTCGGCACTGCGCAATTGCTATAGATTTGTGACATGTCAGAGTTAGGGTTGTGCCAGATTCTGGCAGAATGCCATGTAGTAGATTGCAGAACGTGGTCGTAATCAAACATCAAACTTTTTTTTCTTTATTTTATCTAGAATTCTGCATTGCGCTATGTCTTGTGTTTTTTTCTTTTCCCCGTTCCCAAAGACCAAAGTGGCCGATGGAGCCATTACGGTCTGTTTTTCCTGCTCCCAAACTCCACACGCTATGCCGGATAAGAGAAATAGAAAGAATAACATACAAAGTAAAGTGTCAAGGTACCCAATTTCAATATACAGCCACCCAGTCCGTCCACGAATCTAAAGTAGTTCTTCACATGTCCAGTCCTCGTACCTATCGTGCGAGAAGAGCAGTTAGAACGAGCTATGCCAAATCTCTCTCGGTTTTGATCGGGTTAGAAAAGCCGCTTACCATCCGTCAGGCAGATATCTCCTCACAATCAGAGGGATCTTCTTCTGGTTCAACTCCTTGAGGGCAATTTGCAAAGGATCCGTTTCACCTTCAAGATCGACCAGCACCGGAGCATTCATACTGATGATATTGTCAGTCACAAAGAAACCCCCATCTTCGTGCAACATTGAAGCGCATGTCTTCAAACGAACCTGATCTGTAGGGCTCTGGTACCCAGGACTCGCGCTCTTTCGTATTTGGTCATGTAGGGAGTCGTCGTGCGCTCTTCATTCGGCACTTTCTTTTCCCGCGCCTGTTCCATCACCTTGCCCGAGTAGCCAGCATTGGGGTCACCCGAAACGACGACGCGATCGCCGTTGGCCTCCGGCGCATACGAGTCGTCGCCATATCCGTCAGCGCCTCCTTCGCCGTCAACATCCTCGGGGTTTAAGAAGTCATCGGGCTCGTGGTCGTCAAGTTGCTCCGCGGGGTCGTAGTCGTAGCTGGAGACATGCCAGGTCAGAATGATTGGAAAATTCTCAAACTTGAATGATATCGATTCAATGGGGAATGTCCAAGAGTGATGTCGCCTTTCTTTGTTGCTGTGACCGGGAGATAGGATCGTGAAAAAAAGGTCTCTTACTTGTCTTCATCGCCGTGATCACCGTAGTCAGACATGATGCCAATTCAAGAGCTCGCAAGAAGGAATAGGGAAAAAGAGAGATCAGGTGATGCTGCAGCTACACAAGCAAAAGGAAAGAGCACACCACGTCCCGGGCGAGTTGAGCGAAAGGATCGACGATGCGACGGTGAAGAAGATTGAGATCGCGATTCCCCAAAAGCAAAAGGCGGCGGAAAAAGTTCCTTGTCCCGGCCTGCTGCTAGTCCGCTTTGAGCCATCCTGCTTCACCGCCTCAGACGGTCTTTCCCGGCAAAATTTTTGTCTTTCTTCATCGGCTTTCAGCTTTCGCGATTTTATTCTCGGGGCTTTGTTCTCGCTTCTCAACAGGCACTGTGTGTTGCTTTCTTTGTTCACCACTTTGAATGGGTCGTTGTTTGTGGTGTTCCAAAATTGAATCTCCGTCGGGGCTATGGGCCAGAAAAGAAAAGCTTCTGAAGGCTTCCCAACGCCGAAAAAGGTCCTGAAGCCAACGGCGCTGGATGATACTGGTAAGCGCATTCTCAGCAGCAATCCCATCCAAAAATGAACTCTTTCCTAATTTTTTTTCTTCTTTAGATCCTATCTACGAGGAGGCTTATTCCGATGATGATTATGCTTCTTCCAACGAGAGTGTCGTTACCGGCGACAGTCTACACGATACCCCGGCAACTCCCTTCTCGACAACTTCAACCAAGTATCCCTCCGAACTGAAGACTCATCGCTGCCCTTTCGACGGCTGCTCCAAGGCATTCAATCGCCCGGCTCGGCTCCAAGAGCACCTGCGCTCCCACAATAATGAGCGGTTATTCAGCTGCACCCATGAAGATTGCGATAAGACCTTTCTGCGAGCCTCCCATCTGAACCACCATATCAAGAGTGCGCATACCGGAGTTCGGGATTATGTCTGCGATCGTCCGGGCTGTGGAAAGAACTTCGTGACCGGCTCCCGTCTCCGTCGACATTTGGCGGCTCACGATGGACGAGACAAGTATCGCTGCACGGAACACCCGCCGTGCAATGAAACGTTCCGGAAACACTCGACGCTCCAAAAGCATATTATGACGTGCCATTTGAAACAAAAGCCTTTCCAATGCCCACATGTCGACGCGACGACCGGCCAGAAGTGTTCTATGGCATTCGACACCGCAGGCCATCTTCGCGCCCACGAGAGTCGAGTTCACACCGACAAACGATTCACCTGTGCCGAGTGCTCCCAGCAGGACTGCGCCGAAGGCACGGACCTGATGTCCGCCTCATCGACCGATAAGCCGGCAACTGGGTCCCTGACGGTGTCCTTCCCCACGTATGCGCTGTTGCAGGCGCACATCAAATCCGTACACCCTCCTCAGTGTCCCACTTGTTCAATCACCTGCTCCACGTCTCGTGAACTACGGCGCCATCTCGAAGTCGCCCACGGCGATGTAACTATCGAAGACCGAAAGCTCTTCCCATGCTCCGTCCCGGGCTGTGACCGCAGCTTCACCAAGAAGGGAAACCTGACCGTGCATGTCCGGACGGTCCATGAAGGCGAGCGACGATTCGTCTGCGGCGAGACCGACCTCTCAGCCTCCAAGAAGGTTCTCGGCTGGACTGGCGCCGACGGCTGCGGAAAACGCTACGGCAGCAAGCTCGCTCTCGAAGAGCACATCCGCACCGCCCATCTTGGCTTCCAGAACGCCAAAGCCGAGCGTCGACAACGTCTCGGCCTCGGTAGCAAGGGCCAACAACACCAGAATTCCTCGCAGCCGAGGCTCTCTGCGCTGACCGCTCTCACAGGCGAAGGCTACGCCGAAGAATCAGGCCGCCACATCACCTGTCTTGTCGAGTCTTGTCCCCATCGCTTCCTCCGCAACTATGACTTGTGGATACACATGGGCAGTAAGCACGGTCTTCTCGAGGACGAAATCCGAGACTTGTTCATGAAGCGCGCGCTCCTAGCGGATTCGACCACCACCCTCGACGCCCAAAACAACAATGACCCTCTCCTGCTTCTCTCCGACAGCATGCCCGGAATCTACGGTCTCGAGTTCGACCACGAAGACCCGTCCTACTCTTCTTACAACCCATACACCCTAGGCGCGACCTCCGCTCCGTCCCTGTCTGTCGATCCCTACGCAGACCACAACTCAGCCGACCTACCCGTCAAACCGGAACTCGGCTCTGATTTAATGATGCAAGATTTCAGTTCTAAGATACCCAATGCAGATGACATGGCCATGATTGATCCTTTGTTGGCGTACAATTTGATGGACAATGCATAAACGCATACAAGCAATACCCAATACCTTTTCTGTTTATTTTCTTTAACCAAAAGCTGTGATGATAATGATGAATAATTTCGGGATTAATATTTGTTTTATAGCGCATGCGAGTATTTACAATAAGTCTTTGAGCGAGCTGCTATTCTATTTCTTGTTTCGCTTCGAGTTCTAATGAATCTGAATCGAATGACGAAGTGTTTTATACAACTAGAATATATGAGGATCTGTGGAATCGACGCATAAAATGACCGCTTTCGACGCCAGAAATGAGTCCAAAGAGTATGCCTCGTTCTTCTGTTTAAGTACTTTAATAACCTCCTAATAGGGGTCTCAGATAGGCAATGTAATGGATAACATAAGTACGCGCCCACCGCGCCGTTAGGGGCGGTGCAATGGCCTTGTGTCTATACCCCTGCAACTGAGGGCTCGTATCACACTCCTAATTCTCACTAGGTGACGGACCCCTGACCCCGCCTCTCTTGTCCCTCTGGCTGCTCACCTGCTGTTCTTCTCCTATCTCATCAAGGCCTTGCTCAAACCAGGTCAAGAGGCAAGGTTGATAACCAGAATGGAAAACAATGGGGAGAAAATGGAGGGGGGGCAAGCATCC
Source organism: Aspergillus affinis (assembly GCF_023601865.1). Classification (NCBI taxonomy): domain Eukaryota; kingdom Fungi; phylum Ascomycota; class Eurotiomycetes; order Eurotiales; family Aspergillaceae; genus Aspergillus; species Aspergillus affinis. The sequence continues at coordinate 61,714 of NW_026515839.1, forward strand.
TTGAAGCGAAGCAGTGCGTGCTCTCTTTCCCTTCCACTAACACAAAGGGGGCGTGATATAAGAGGCGTGAGGCATGCTAACAAATCTTTCACGGCTAGGGGCGGACTTCGAAGACCATGAGTCGACAGATAATGGCTCGAATACAATGAATTTGATGACTCGGAGGAAGAAGCATGGTGGTGGGAGGAAAATGAAATGGAAGATGAGGAAGATGAGAGCGAATATTTTCCCGCAGAACAGAACATTGAAGAGCATGAATATACTATCCCCGGTGACACGGCACGAACGGTGAAGATTCGGCTCTTTGTGTCTGATGAAGGAATATTCCAGCCCAGGTGAATAAGAAAATATGTCGCCGAATGCACTTGTGATGGCGTCGCTGTCGCCACCGCTATAGCCCGGTATATTCATCGACATGGTATGCGTGGATTCTGGAAGGAGATGGAAGAGCCCAGCGAGGAAACAAGCGATGTGGCCTTCGATGTCTTTGATCGATATGGAACAGCCAAGAATAAGTATAAAGATCATCCAGTGCAAAGAGGAACTGGTGTATGGGGAAACGAGCTTGATAACGGCCCTCTTTTCCTGATTGAAAATCTTCATGTTTCAGCACTGGAACTGCGTCGGAAAGGGCTGGGGCAGAAAGTAGTGGCTTTAATGTTGAACAAAGCCAAGCAGTTCTGCCTAGATGACAAGCCAGACGGCAAATATGCAGATCTTTTCTACGGTTCTAACGAGGCCTTCGAGCGAGCATGGACCCTACATGCTTTGGCCAGTCCCGGAATACTGGCAGCTGATATCGAACCGCAGTTAGTGGGCAAGTCCGCAGAAGAACGCTTGATGACACGGATCCGATTTCAATCCGGTGTTATTGATTTTTGGCGATCATGCGGTTTTCGTCGAATCGGCGCATCTCGCTGTTTTGCATTTTCGTTCGACCTCCACCATCAGTCTCGCGCCCTTGCAGCGACTTCTGATTTCGACCCGCGTAGGAGCCATACTAAAGCTCTTGAGAATGAAGAACTCAGAGTTATCTATGAGGCAAATCATCTTACGGATGTTGAGAAACTGAAAATGGAAAGACTTCGTGACGCGTTGCCGCTGCATCATGCAGCTCTCACTCTGGCAGACGAAGAACTCAAAGCCTTTTTCGTCACTCATGCGGACGATGAGATTGGTTGGGATCGAGTGACCAAATCTGAAGCCACGCTTCTGCATCTAACAGCTTGCGAGCTCAAGCCACTGTGTACATCGTGGCTACTTGAGAATGTTCACCACGCCAAAGTATGGAAGACGGCTCGTGATATTAACGGGTACACGCCGCTCGAAGCATTGCAAGAAAAATTAGAGACAATGCGAACACAAAAGCAGTGGGGGGGTTCAAGGGTTTTGGACCTATCAGATTACTTTGAAGGGTATCCCGACTCTGCAGTGCTCTGTCTCGCCTTGCTGTCCGAACGGGATACTTCGCTGCTTAATGGCGTATGCCTCCGATACGGGTGTACATGCGGAGAATGCCTGGGAGGATTTCTATCCGCCCGAATGAGGAGCTCCTTGATCTTTCATGGTGAAACTATGTACGATCTTAACCAGGATGGAATTGATGATGGGGGTTTTTGGGTAGAGGCCAACGACGACCTCCTCGTGCACCTCGATCCCGATGTGCGAAAGAACCTCAAAACCAACAAGTCACTTCGAAGAGGCTTTGTGAATATTTTCCAAATTGCCGTGGAGTGTCTCAATGCGAACAGAGTCCCCACCGCAGAGAATCTCGTGCGGTGCTGTCACTATCGGAGCGAGTGGCCACCGGACACCAAGAACTACCTGCGACGCGCTGGGTGGCAGATGGGCTGTCGGGCAGTGCTTCGGTACATGTTCGACTCTGCTCATCTACAGGATGAGAAAGCAGGCGATGGAGAGTGTCAACGCATCTTGAAGGAGAAATGGTCAGACCTACCAACTTGCAGAAACGATCATGAATTCGAATTTGTTGCCAGGGTTTGTGGTTACGTTGCGGATGACCTTATTCCGGTACCATCCTTCTCGATCGAATAGTTTCTATCATCTACCAAAGCAGCAACGGTTACACTTCTGACCATGTCAAGAATAAAGGGCTTAAGTACAGCTAAAATTGACAGTAGGTGGCGATGAAAATGAGGTAGCTGCTCTTGTGGACTGGGGAACGGCTGCATGGAATTCTTCGTACTGGGAATACACATATTTTGCAGTGCAGAAGCAAAGTAATCTATCAGGAAACCATTGTTAAATTGCGGTTTTGTTTGGTTAGAAACCAGCTGTTGGTTCTGGAACCAAGTCAGTTCTTACTACAGTTCAAGCACTGAATCAATTCTAATTTCGAGTTCCGAATCTACTGTAGCTCTTGATTCTGATTGAGAACTCCGGTGGCCTCCAACTAACTTGGTTATAGACCTAATCTTAACCAGATTCATAAACTATCATTAAGCGAACATAACTAGCAGATCATTCATGACGTTCCGGGGTAGAAAAGAAATATTCCGTCAGCTGAACCCACATATCCAACCACCTAGATGGCAATGGGTTGGATGATGAAATACCACAGAAACAGGAGAGAATCATGATCCATTTGTATGTTGCTACGTGGTAGTTATAGGTAGGTACCTCATCTCGTTTCTCCAGATTGAGCAGATTAAAAAAAGGTCCATAGAATTCACCGGTTAATACCTTACTATTGTTAAAGAGAAACTAACAACAATCAATGTCCTAGTGATAGGTAAATAGTCCTGGGAAGATGCAAGGCAATTTCCTCCGGTATTAGGCTGTGAATGAACATGACAAAACCTCTAGACACGGTAGATCATTAGTGGTCACATTTTCAATCACTCCACATTTAGATAAAATGGAAATAGATGTCCAATATCCCATGCTGTGTCTGTATTGTATGAAAAATGTTCAGTACCTATCAGAACGGCACTAGCGACGACAGGACGACTGTATTAGGCAAGTCGCGAGATAGCTTAGTCGTCGTAGAAAATCAAACGACAAGGGTTCGGGGTGATTTGGCATGAATGGGAAAAAAACAAACTTGAGACAAAGGAGGTGTGGCATGAATGAAGCAAGAGAGGGTTTTGTGACAAGTGTGTATGTACTATGCTATGGCCAAATGCTTGCTCTTGCTCATTGAGCGGAGATTGTTCACCCTTAAGAAAGAAACTAAATACCCTGCGATCATTGCCGTGAGATCCCCGTTGGACCGTTTGTGGAAAGTCTACTACTCTCCGGGGAGGCATGAGACGAGGAGCAGATAAGTGTCGATATGTCCAGAGTCCAGAAAGAGAAATAAAAGATATAGTAGCGAAACATACCATTGCCACCAGACCCAATGTAATCACAGTCGAGATCGAACGCATTTTCATAGTTTCCCAATGGTATTGATCGGCCTGTGCTCCAACGGCAATCGATCTCTTTTCAAACGATTATCTCATTTTTTTAGTCGTTCTATGTAAAGCATTTGTTCATGAGCGGAGAGTATGTTCGAGAAATGAATGAGGCAGTCATGATCGAGTATTAGTTAAGTGATGAACGTCATTCGAAGACTGGTTTTGAGGCCATCAGAGACATTGATGATCAATTGTCCCCTAAAGTTGCTCGTTGGATACGTCCTCGTCAGCGTCCAGAACACCGTTGTGTCGCGAAGGCCAAGGCGTCTTCACCTGAAAGCCAGTGGTGGACCGAGATCTTGGAATCACACGACGGGGCGCTACCGTACTTTCCTACAACAGAAAGAGAATTTTCGATTAGCCAGATATTCTTGGCGAGAAATATCACGGACAACTTAGAGGATTGGAACTTACCTCGTATACCGAAGAACCCCGATTCACGTAGGCAGTAGCAGTCCTGGGCCAAGAGGCGGACCCTGAACGGGCCCTCAAGAATATTTGAGCGTCTTTGCAGGAACTAGTAGGACTTGAAGGTGGTGATTCCTTCTTCTTCACTAGAAGAGATGGGCATTCATTCAATTTGGCCATCAAAGTGCGGTTTACCTTCCACACATCTTTGAAGTAGTCAGGGTTCCAGTTAGCCAAGAGACTATCGCTGTAGGGAAACGGAGCGTCGACATCGAGCTGAGCTCTGTCGTTGGCTCTGATCTGGGCCAGGTGTCTCAGGAAATTGATATAAGCTTTGTTGGCCTCCTTGGAGGGCTCATGGGCTGTGAAAAGTCTGGCGACATCGCAAAATAGATGGACCGCGGCCAGTCCTCGAGCCATAGCCAACCAAAGTGCAGTCTTGAGTAGCATATTGAAAAGCTTCTCGTTGCCTTTGTGAGTTGGCCAGACCACGAGATCGCCTTCTTCCGACATTTCCGTAGATGAACGAGGTATCTTGGTTGTAGTCGGTGGAAGCCATCCCTCCTCACGCGCCTTCTCCGGCCGATTCTTGATGAGATCGTTCCTGTAGAAGTGATAGAACTTTGTCAACTCGATTTCTGCGTGAGCAAGCCCGTCCCACTTGAGTGACGCTTTGCAGGCTTCAATGCGAACTTCTTTCATGCTCATCAATGAGCTCCGGGGGTTAGACACGGGAAGGGTACTATAGCAGCTTCCTGGACAGCAGTTAGTATACACAAAAGAATATCGCTCTTCAGGCCATTCATCGACTTACTGTCTTCCGTATCATTCTCGAGCGCTTCCAGAATGTCTAGTTTAAACTCCTCTATGACCTTCACAGCTGCTTCCAGTTGCTCGCAGACGCTGGTACGTCTAGTATTCATCCAGTAAATCGGCGTACTTGGCTCACTACGCAGAGGCTCCAACAATTTTCTCAGTATCTGAATCTCCGTCAAAAAGTAACTCTCATCCATTGTTTCGGTGCCGATTGGGAAAGTGCTCATGAGCTGCGGGTAACGCTTGCGGAGCCATTCCCGCAGTTTACTCTGAATCTTGTCCACGTTTTTGGATTTTTCCAGGAGAATCACGAGAAGTTGCTCATAGGATCCCGGGAGCACGTTCTTGACCAATTCTGGAAGTTCCGCCATAAGCTCAGCTTGGAACGTGCTTGGGTCGAATCCCCTAGTGAACTCGGCCATCAGGAGATCTATCTTGCGAGTCTGGTGCATGGCGTTTCCGTTGGCGTCTTTTTCGGCGATATCGTGGAATGCGGTATCTTCATCGTCGGCGGGGACGTCAATAGCATAAGGGATCTTTCGCCAGTCGGACGGGCTCGATGAGAGGGTGGACGGTGGTGGAGTCGGCAATGGAGGAGTGTGCGATGGAGGGGTGAGCGAGAGATCGAAGATTTCCATGCTGAAAGCTCAAAAAAAAAACACTTTTCTCTTCCAATTGACATACAGAGGAACTCTTGGAACTCTCATCAAACTAACAAGAGCAATGACCAGTACAAAGAATAGACACTGAATATGAAAGATGCAAGAGGACCGGTGAATAGAAAATTGGGACGAGATGGTGACTTGTTGTCAGAGAGGGGTTTCAATCGCTGGATCAATCTACTTGTAGATGTGGAAGTCAAAGGGGAGAGATGTAGGGAAGTAGGGAGAAAAGAGAAACGGAGGGCGGAGGATGCCTGATCAAATAGGAGCCTTGACAGCTTTAGTGAATATAAGTAAGTATGAGGTGAGCCTGAGGAACGCAACAGAGCTCTACATGGAGAAAATGGAAAGTATCAGAAAATTTCATTTCAACTACACTGCCATTTTTGGGTATACTATACTGCCATGTTCACTTGGCTTGGCAAGAGGTCTCATACTGATGAGCCTTGAGAGTTATTCAACATTCTGCTCTTTTTCCTAACCCGCAATCATATGTAGTGGTGCCTGGTGGTACACTCATGGCTTATGAGCTGTGATTCTAGCAAAGTGAGCAGGCCTCAAAGTCACAAGAAATTTTGTGTCTGGAACAGATTGAAGAGATCGGCAGTTGATAGTGGGCATTTCCTTGACGGCGCTACAGATTGGCAACCACCATGCTAGCTTGGCTCATTTGATTAAACACTATCATGATGCAGAATTCATGCATAGGCTTTGCCAGAAATAGGCACAACGCAACCTAAGGCATCTCTCTATACAGTCAATGTGATCCTCATTCTTTTTCCTAGATAATCTCATGATAAATTATCTTGCGGGCCACGATTCAGTTCGTTAAAACTCAACTGTGTGTGTCATTCCATCCTCCTCCTTTCGGCACCTAATGGGCCATGCTGGAGTTGTGGTAATAGCCCGCTCTCACTAACTAGATACAAGCGGTACATCTTCATGTAGGCTACTATAAAATATTACAATATGTCTTTTTGACTACACCTGGCGATGTGTATCAGTATAAAAATATGTAGGAAAACCTGGTTGAAACTCAAATAGGACGTGTTTATATACTGTGATCATAATATTCAACTTGCGCCCGGGGTTAAGCTAATATTTATTGTCGACGATATAATCTTCTGGATAGAAGCTCAGCCCTAAATTTATGCTACTTGAATCTAGAAACTGACCGCTTCGATTATGCAGGGCCTAATTTAAAGTTAGGAGATACATACATACCAGCCAGCCTTGCTAATGCATCTCTGTCTTTTTAGCCTCTTCAACGCAAGATATAAATAACCACACTACGGAAAGATAATCTTCACCAGATGATGATAGATCAACAGTACTCCGTAAGAATCATCACACAATAACAGAGTCAACAGACAGAGCACATAGACCTCTACTCTTCAAGAATGACGAACTAGCAGAGTCCGATCCAATCGCACAGCCCCAAATACGATGAACGCATCAATCACGGCCATCTGGAGGTCTTGGCAGGGACAAGAAGCGATCTACAGAAAGTGGACTGACTAGTGGATAATCTCTGCGCTGGGCTGGAGGAATCTCCAATACGAGCTAGGCAAGCCGCAATGTGAATCCGCCCAGTTCGTATGCCGTATGGACTTCACTGCCTTCCCAGGTTGATTTAGATTCTAGACAGGGCTAGCCCGGGTGGGTCCGACAAGTGTGACTGCGTCACTGGCAAAGCGTTTGCGACTTGCGTATACAAACTGTGGATGTCGGTGCTAGAGTGAGTTGTTGCGGAGTGCGTGCAGGAGTGGCATGTCGGTTGTCTTCAAGGGTTGTTTCTGCGGAGATCGGGAGGGGATGGGGTGTCTTTACGAGAATTGCATCGTTCTTTTTCCGAGGGACTGCAAGATCGTGTAGAAAGTTCCTTGGATGTCTACTTGACCGTGTTGGAATTGCGACAGTGATGATCCGTAGGAATTGATGAAGTGCTAAATATGTTCTGTTCCCGGGTCTCAGAGTCGTAGGGATTTGTAAAGCCTGATACCTTTTAGTATTTGATGCCTTGTATTTGTTCTTGTTTCAATAATATAAGATCTAGAAAGGCGTTTATTCCATGATCAATATTTACAACACCCATCGGTGTATATTGTATGATAGGATTTAATCTGGTGGGTCAGTCAACGAAGATCCCCGATAAACTTCAGGAATGCTGTTTTACCTTGTTTCACCGGTCTTGAAGCTGGGCGGATGTCGTGTTCCAATAACATCCGGCGAAAGCGACATTGACCGACTGAGACCGTGCGCCCTCGCAGGGCCACTTCCCCCCGACAAGGTGGTTTGATGGAATGGATGGAATGGAATGGACTGCAACGTGGTTAGTGTCGAAACAAGGCAATCAACCCGCCGCTGAGGTCATAAGTGCATGGGGAGGACCCGGTTCAGGAATGATCGCTGTAAGGGTGCGCGTCAGCCCCCCCGAGTCTTTGGTGGTCTGGGTGGTTCGGGTTTTGGGCTCCGCAATTTTAACTCAACTAGGGAGATTCGTGGCTCACGCATCGGTGAAGCTGGCTGGACCTTTTCATACGAAGTATTCTCTTTGGATGATAATCTTGTATGTCTTGTATCTAGGTCTTCCTTTGTTCATGTACCGAGCGAGTACCTACCTACCTATCTATCTACTTATACAGTGAATATGTCTAATTGAATGCCGCCTCGCAATTATAATAAATAAACTATGCCGACCAAGATAAACACCAAAAAAATCGACCGACCCACGGGGGGGTCGAACCCCCAATCTTTGCTTCGCCGGATACCTCGACATCCGTCAATGGACGCAGTAGGAGAGCAACGCGTTACCATTACGCCAGCGGGCCAATTTGGCCTCGTCGAGGCGTTTTAATGTGTCATGAGCCCAGTGGGTCTTTTAGAGGTCCGTCGCGTGACTTTACCATATTGGTTCCTGAACTGCCTCAGGAACGACACTGCATACTGATTGATACTGGATAATTCGTACCGGGAATATTCCTAATTGAATGATGCCATCATCCGTGATCACCGACAGTGACAGCGGCAATATTGCGATTTCCAGGAATTGGCGAACCCCTCATTTTGACCGGGATGTGCCATGTCATGTATGTATGGTACCAAGAAAAGGCCAAGACGTCGGCGAGTCTGATAGCCTACGTGCAGACCGGGGCAAGACGACCGGCTCCATTCTATCTACGGTGTACATACGGTGTGCGGTGTACATTCTACAAGCCCTCCGGCCTCGTCCCGCGCGAGATATATCTCGGTGGCTGGATGGCAGCCACGGCAGGATTGGTGGTGAGAGGAAGTGCCATCGGAGGCAAAATGACACCCGCCGCTTCAGACCCGACTGGATCGGCTTGGCCTCCCCGGCGCCCATAGGAATGCAGCCAGGGACATTTTTAGCTACCGATCTTATGCACCTTGGGGGCCGCATCGTGATTCTTCCGGAAGGTTCCCCAGTCCCCTCTGCGATCACAATTAGGAAATCCCTGTGCGATTTTCCTGATTGTCGCCGGGGGGTGCGGGTACTGGACATGAATCTTGCTTAGCTTCTACTGTACTCCATTGAGTCGCTTGATGTTTAAATTGCATGATGGGGGGGGGGGGGCAGCAAGTTTGGGCATACATCGGTCATCCCCGCAATCCTTTTGACCCGCGACGATTCAGAAACTGGAGGACAAACACATTTTTTGGGCTCGGCTGGAATTAATCTTTTTTATAGTTTTCTTTTTCTTGTTGTCCCTCCTTTTTGGTGTTATTCCCTAAACCTTTCATTGTTCACCGAATCCTCCCAAAGGGTGAATTTAATATTCCTTATCATCGATTGTAGCTGTGGCACGCGGTCGCAGAGTGTGGCTGTACCCCGAATATTGGCCACTCGGGTCCCTACGGTTGCTGGGGATAATCACAACGAGTATTTTAAAAAAGGTAAGACTGCTAAAGTATGTCGCATGCACTAGTGTCGTTCGACATTAACGGTCACCGTTTGGTGGTTCAATCATGCTTGGCACCCTAGCCTCGTGGAAGAGATAGGAGAAATACGTGAAAAAAATAAATGAAACGCGACAGGGTAGGACGGAAGTAAAAAAGTCGGCCAGACAAAGGGAATGGCGGACAGAAGGCGGAGAAGAAGATTGAATGCCACTTATGGGTGTGGAAGGGCCAGGAAAGGGGGACGGCAATCAGGTAAGACATGCAGGACTGGATGCCAACAGGCTGCTATATTTGGCCCATGCGGATGGACAATAAGAGAAAATAACCCAGTTGCATTTTGCAATCACCACCAATTATTATTCATTAACCCTTATTCAAAGGCGGCAAAGAATACGATCAGTTACGCCGCTCTCCGCTAGTCCACTAAGTCCAGCATGGAGACGTCTAGTCGGAGGGTTCCATACAGTGGCCATCAGGGACTACGTACTCCGTACTTATCAGGAGGCAGATCTGTTGCAATGGATACTGGAGGAGCCCGTCTATTTAAACTAATGGAAATAATTATCCGCGAAGATCTTCACAATCATATTATGAAGGAAAATAGTAGGAGATGATCTCCGGTCAGAGAAACGGAAGAAAATAAAACGAAGGAGAAAAAATAAACGAAAATCCAAAAAGAAAAACAAAAAAAAATAAAAAAAAGGGAGGCCGATGACGCCAGCCTCTCCGAACCAAAGAAAAAAAAAAAAGAAAAAAGAAAAAAAAAAAGAAAAAGGCCAGAACCACTTGGCCAGTACGGTAAAGCGCACGTATTACCTCATGTCTTCCTTTTGAGGTAGTTAACAATTACTTGATCCTCACGTCTTTTTTTTTTTGCCTGAACCTTGGCTCTTCTTCCTCTGTCTTCTTCCTCTCACTCCCTCTTCTTCTCTCCTGATTTTTATTCCGATATCCCCAATCGTGTCCGTATCGCTTTCGACGTACATACATCGACCAGCGACGGCATTTCCAGTATCATTAAAACCCTTTAGGTGTTACAGCTTCACCTCCAGACCCACGTCTGGCCGTGTACACTACGGGACCACGGAGTAGGTCTACTACTGTTTCCCTTTCTTTCTGCTTTGCCTCCGTCATCTCTTTTCCATCCGCTTTCCTCATCTGCCATTTCCCTTTTCTGCCTTTCATCTCTTGCGCACTTCTGTCCCACTCTCGGTTTCGCTCGTTTCTCTTTCGCGCTCCCTCCCCTCATTTTTTGAACCAACTTGTTGGTCTTCCGCCATTCCGTCTACCGGCCTCCGCTAACTGAGACATCAGTTCGTCCTAGTGACCCATTTCCAAAGTCAGGCGCTTGGAATCTGACCTCGCGCCAACCTCCGTCACTTGGCAATTCACTTTCGCCCTGACTCCTCCTGCCATTCTTTTTATAGGAATTCCTTTATCTCATTCGATTTGAGCTTTTTCCCGGCAACGTTCAGAGTGCACCTTCCCCCCGCAGGGACCTCCATGGACTCAAGTTTCTAGTTCCTATACCGAATCTTGGCGGGTCCTGACACATCGTCCTTATCTCCGTGCGGAGGCAACGGATTCGTTATTACCTTTTCGCCTTTCCTTTCTCTGGCAGCCGATTAACTTCCTGCTTTCGCTCGCTTGCATCGGCTTTCTGTACACTGTGCGCCAATTTGTGCTCTGAGAGTCGGATCTACAACCCTAGGTCAGAAGACGGAATCTAAGACATCATGGTTCGCTCGCGTGGTAAGCGATAAATTTTCACCCCTGTTGTATCATCTAGACTCTAATGGTGGACCCTCCTTGCTTTTCCAGTGCTTTCTTTTATCTCGGCATTCGGTGGTCCGTCGCGCAAAGATAACTCCGGGAAACGCAATCGAGCGTCATCGGCCTCCTTTACCCTCAATACCTCGTCTCCTTCTCGAGTAGAGACGTCCTCTACAGATACGCCCACCCCTCCCGATGCCTCACCAACGGGGATCACGACCATCGGGGAGCGCCGTGCATCAAGGCCGGGGTCGGCCCTCTTCTCTCATGACCCTCCATTTATGGAGCTGTCGGGGGACACGCCCGCGGAGTTACAACCGATATTCAACTATCTCAATAGCCATGCGAACAAGCTGTACCATGAGGGGTATTTCTTGAAACTGAATGACCTGGACAACCGTACGTGTTCGGCAAAGAGACCGGTAGATCTAGGATAGAGACTAACTTGCAGTATAGATGGCCGGCCATGCGCCGATCGCCAGTGGGTAGAATGCTACGCGCAGCTCGTGGGGACTGCCCTCTCTCTATGGGACGCTGCTGCGCTGGACGCAGCAGGGGACGAGGGGGACGTCCCTCCGACTTTCATCAATTTGGCAGATGCGTCAATCAAGATGGTAAGTGTCGACAGCTCTTCTGGTAGATGCGCGGATGTGCGGTTGTCGTCAATGGCCATGACTGACAATCTTCTGACATAGATTGAAACGTTACCGACCCGAAATCAAGCCACTCCGGCTCTCAAGAATGTGCTGAGTATCTGTTCTGCTGGCCAGAACCGATACCTTTTACATTTCAATTCATTCCATTCGCTTACACAGTGGACGGCTGCGATCCGTCTATCCTTGTTCGAGCACACGTCCCTGTACGAGGCATATACTGGCTCGATCATCGCTGGCAAAGGCAAACACCTTAACAATATCCGATCGGTTCTTGAGCGGAGTCGATTCAAGCACGAGGACTGGGCTCGAGTTAGGTTTGGTGCTGGTACGCCGTGGAGACGATGCTGGTTTGTCATTACACCTCCGAATGAGAAGGAGTATCAGAAGGCCCAAAAATCGCTCAAAAAGAAGTCCGCATATGACAGAGCGCCTAAACTGGTGTTGGGAGACATCAAGTTCTACGAAACGAAGAAGACCAAGAAGGTAAAACCGATAGCAACGATAACCAACGCCTATAGTGCCTATGCTATTTATCCCCAGTCTAAACCCCTGATGGACCAATCGACTTTGGTCAAGATCGAAGGAACCGTCACCATCCATACGCAACCCGAATCCACATCCGAGGGATTCGTGTTTGTCATGCCGGAGGCACATCCGGCTGTTCCTGGATTTGAGATGATGATCAGATTCCTCATTCCCACGTTTGACACCTTCAATCTTTACGGTCGGCCGACACGCCTGATTGCGGCCACCAACCACATCAAGAGCATCATGTTCGCCTTCCCCAATGAACGTCGCTACGGGTATCTGGACATACTGGATATCGCGGGTTTGATGCAGACGCCTGGCAGCCAGAATTGGAGCGAAGCGGAATGGAGACAGCAGCTCAAGGAGGCCACTGCACGCAGAATGGCAGCCGCCGGCAGCAGAACCAGCAGCATGTCCACCAGCAAGCCGCGTTTCCGCTCCAGCCTCCCCAACCGCTATAGCCACGTGCCCGGCGGACCGTCTCAGCGGAGCAATGCCACCTACCCCGAACGCCAGCCCGGTTTCAACCAGTCCACCGATGCAATTGTCCGTGAAGAGCCGGCGGATGAGTCTTTCTCTTCCGCTTTGCACTCGCGGGTTAATTCAGACATTACCGGCATGTCTCCTCTCCAGAAACCCCCACAGGCGTCCTTCGCCGAGAGCTCGCCCTCGTCATCTGCTCAGGACGTCGCGCAGCAGAGCAAAGAGCAGTCTAGCACCGGCGATTTCAATGACCAGAGTAGCTCCGAAGGCGAATCGAAGCAGCAACAGCCGGATCCTCAAGCCGAGGCGATTGGACAGCAGCTCCGGTCTCCTTCCCCCCCTTCCCCCGTTGTTATCCCGCCTGCTTTCACGCACGGACCGGGAGAGATGCCGCCAACACGACCACAGCCTTCACCCGACCTGAGAAAAGCAAACCGAATGTCGAACGCCACGCTTACCCAGCTGGTCGCCGCTTCTGGGAACAAAAACCTGCTACGTACTGACTCGCCAGCGGGGAGCCAAGGATCAGCGTATTCTCACGAACCAAGCCCGCAACAATCGGTTCCCGACAGCCCTTATTTCTCAAACGAGGAGCAGATTGACTTGGGTCCCATTATCTTCGACGCTCCGGCATCACGGACCAACTCTACTGTCAGGGCTAACGGTCCAAGCTTCCTTCAACTCAATAAGAGCACGAGGAGAAAGCCTTTGCCCTATCAACAGAGCAAGGATCTCAGCATACCCAGCCCCGTCGGAGAGCCTAGCCTCGACGATCTGCGCCACACGATGGATGAGGACGCATTCAACAGAATTGGCGCTCACCCATCGCTGCCGTCGCCTGGTAAGGATACTCACCAGGACGAAGAAAGTGTTTACGACGATGCCTCCACGACATCCCCCGATTATGCTAGTACTCGTGGCTCTGTCTACAGCAAACGATCGGTCAGATCAGCAGTCCGACCAAGAATGGGCGTCATGAAGACCGTCGGAACGGCGCCGGCCAAGGATTTAGTTATCGGCGATGCCCATTATTCCCTGGACAAACCAGAGAAAGGAAACCCGGACATCCCTTCATTCGACTTTGGGCCAACGCTCACTTACTTGCCCACCACCGGTCGTCCGAACACCTCAGACACGCTGAAGAACTGGACTCACCAGAGAAGTGATTCTGACGCAACGGAAAGGCAGCGCATTTCCGTCCCCACGCAACCGATGGATCGCGCTCACTCTCGATCCCCCAGCCAAGATGAATTCCGACGAAGCGTTCTGTGGCAACCCGGCATGGCCGGTGCACGTCCAACCACACCGGGGGCCGGGCTTTCGGCTGAGCAATTCGTGCAACAGCGGGCGGCACCCAGCCCGCCAGTCCACATGCACCACCGAAACTCCTCTACATCACCGCCGCCAGTGCGACCCGTATCCGGTGACTGGACGGCTCATTCTCGATCCCAGTCCACAATGAATCTGGGACGAGACGGTCCGCCGCCTCGCCCCCACTCTCGTGGCGCCAACAGCGTGATGAATATGAACGATATCTCGTCCCACCTGTCAGCCCGCGAGCAGGAGCACGTCGCTCGCGTGACCGGCTCGTCATTCTTCAACATTTCCACCGAAAAGAAGAAACACGAGCCTCAGGTCAACCCCATGGGTCTGGTTGGCGCAATTGATGCGAGGGAGAGGGAGAAGAAGGGTATCAAAGAGGGTATGTCGAACCAGATGGTGCAACATGCTATTGCCCAGCGCCAGCATCACTTCCAGCACCAGCAGCCGGCGCCGACACCTCAACCCAACCCTTACGAACCCTCCAACGCCCGCCACAGCGTCTACAACATGCCCACCGCAAGCCGCACCTGGGATGCTCTGAACCAGCCTTATCGGCCCGAAGAGCCACGTCGTCAGTCTTGGTACGGCCAACTGAGTGCCGCTCAGCAACCACCGGCGTACCAGCAAAGCCAGCTTTTCAGTCAGCATCCCGGCCACTACGGCAACACCAACGCAATGCATTATTGATCTATGCTTCCTTCATCTTTCTTTTTCGACCCCTTCTTCGTGTTCTATTGTGCAGATTATGTCACTGACGTCCATTCCCTCGGATATTTTCATTTTGGCATCTCCTGTGTTTTAGCTTTTCATCTCATTTTACGGCCATTCCTTGATATTTCCTTTTTCTTTTCTTTGAATTTTCTCCACGCTTCATATGGCGGCGCATCTTAGATCTAGAATACCAGATCTTCGCATCTGGAAACAAACGTCAGTTGCTGTTCACCTCGTCGATGCTTCGCACATCAAATGGAGTTGCAAGAATAGGTCTGGCGCCCTAGGTTATTGCTTGCTGCTTTTCTCTTTGTTTTCCACCTCGTTTTGCTCTCTTTCTTTGCTTCGTTATTGGTGCGGATCCTGCGGGATAAACTTTTCTTTTTTCTTCTCTCGCCAGCTTTATGCATGTACATACAGGCGCACCTTGCTTACTGGGATTCTGAGTGCAGAATGCAGATATTGGATGGTGAATCTTGATTATTCCCTGATCTCCCTCATAGATGGGATTTAATCCCACAGAGTAGCATCCTAGGAAGGCAGTGTTTGCTTATGGAGTTTGGCAAAATACGAAGACCCAATGAAGTAGATTTGTAGATTTGATGATATGATCTGAATGCGCCAGAGACAACGCGACACGACCAAAATAAGAAATTTGTAGACCGAAACGCCGTGGCTACTCTGAACCTTCCCACTCACCCACTCGCTCGCTGTAATTGACCAACTCACTACTTTCTCATCATCTGTGATCCCGGAGTTTTCTACTGCGGGAGCTGATGCCTGCAACTTCTTCACAGTAATTGTTCTCCCACTGTCTCTTGTTCTCTTCTCTAGTTAGATACGACTCTGTTTTCTGTTTTTCTTTTTTTCTTTTAGTTGTAGATCAGGTAATCGATAAGGTTCACTTCAATGGCCAAACCAAACTCCCTTTGTTTTTGTTCAAGAGGAGTGAAGCTTCTTCACACGGAGAGCACCCTCGTACAGTCCACGGTCCACAGCCGCCGCGACGGTAAGGGTACCACCGATGATGGCGCAAACGCCGGTCAAGAAGCCAGTGAAGGTCTTGGGACGAACCTCGCGGTTGATCACCTTCATGGGGGAGATGTCGTAGTTGAAGAAGACGCCAGGAATACCGCTGGACGCATGCAGACGCTCCTTGTGTCCCTCGTCGGCCGCGTCACCGCCCATCAGGGACCGCTTGTGCGACGTCACCGAGTACTGGTGGGTTTCGATGCTGCCCTGGCTGCCGTAGCCGAAGCCGTGGGAGCCCAGGGGAGCATTCTCGTTGGCGTTGTGCGCGTCCGTCGACGCCACCGGATCCCAGCCCAGCGGCAGGTAGGACGTCGAGACCACCTTGACGAAGTACATGTAGTTGTAGGCCGCCTGGTCGGTGTCCTGGCGCGTCTCGTCCAGCGGGTTGGTGTGGTGGTGGTCGGTCCACTGCCACCGGTCCGAGAGCTCGTCGGGCAACTGGGGCCCGAACCGCAGCTGGTGGATGAGATGCGTCATCGTGTGCTTCTCTGCGTCGGGCAGATCCCCTTCGAAGTAGTTCTCGAGGTCGTGCACGTGGATGTTACCGCTCGTGAAGCTGCGGCCCGGCGCGATGTGGAAGTTCCCGACGACCTTGTTCACTCGGACTACGCCTTCTAGGCGACAGCCTTCGCGCCGCTGCGCCTCGATCCGTTGCGCGTATCCCTCGCGATCGCACTGCTCGATGTTCTCGCCCTTGCCGAAGGCCCATTGGTGCTGGGCGTAGGCTTCGCGCACTTCCTCGCAGGTGTTGCAGCAGTGTTTGTCGTTGGGGTCTTGGGGCACGCCGCCGCAGTCTCCGCAGTAGTTCGGGTCGAGGTGTTTGGCTTTTTCTTGCTCTGAGTGGCTAGGTGAAGGGGGTTGGTTAGTCGCCGTAGGATGGGGAGTGCCAATGGGTAATATCGGGTGTGTGGAGAGAGGGTAACATACAGTTCCAATGCCTGAATGTCCAGCACCTTGCCGCCGTCTGCTTGCGAGCTCAGGCGCACTTTGTTCACACCGTGGACAACGCCGACTTGCTGTTCACCAGAGACATCCATCACATCGAGGGTGAGGAGTTCACACGGAAGTCGGGGGAAGGTCATGTTCAGGTGGATTTCCATCTTTTCGCCTGTTGACACAGGTCAGTCTCTGTCCTTTTCTGTTCCGTCTATTGTCCGCAATTCGTTTGTTGCGAGTTCGTGCCGTACCTCTTGACTTATCGACCACCAGTTCTGGTAGAACCACCACCCGGGTGTACTCTGCCCATTCTCCCCAGACCAGCCAGAGGACAACGAGAAGTGAAACTAGGGTGACGATACCGCCGGAGGTCGTGCGGATGCGAGCATCCTCGACGGTCTTTGCAAAAGCATCTAGCCTTGTAAATCGCGATTTCGCCGGCATGTTTCTATGAACGATTGGCGATCATGCGGCGGGATTGAAAATAAAGAGACAACGAGAAAGAAAAAGGAATGGAAGGACCCTGTCGAATCGATGGGAGGGCCAGCGGGGATGGGAGCTGTCTATCGTCGGCATCATGGAGACCTCCGTCAGTGAACTGTAAATAAAGCTAGGGTTTGTTTGGGAGGAGGGGGCCAAGAGGACAAGGATCCATTCGCATTGAGCAGAGAATGGGTCAGCAAACAAAAGAAGAGAAAAGTCCACTTACGCACGCTGGTTGGATTCACCGAGTCGAAGTCGAGTCGGAGTGAATCGTCCTTTCGCCGCAAACTGTCCTTCTGATGGTTCGGGGCGCATAGAGTGTATTGTATGTAATGAGCTCCACCTCCTTGGCAGGGATTTGTATTTGTATTACCAAGATACGCCAAAGGACAGACAGCAGCCTCTGATTGGCCAATTTCCGCCAGAGTGCCTGGTGCCACGTCACGTGAATCTGCAAGACATCCCCCGGCAGCCGCGCGATCAGGTGACTGGCTGCCTGCGACGGATTCACGTCACTTTTTCTGCTTCCGCCCGATTGATTGATTCATCTGAAGTCAACTCAGGCCTCGCTTTCGGGGTAAAATTTTCTGCTTTTCCCCAGCCACCTCCCCCAACACATATCGGTGTCTTTTTTAACGACAAATCTATTATCCTCTCCTCCTTTCTATCCTCTCGCTTTTTAATCCTCCCCTCTTCTCTGACGTTGCATGTCGACTGGACCGTCTCTGTACATCTAAGGCGCGCAGCGCTCGGTCCGCCTTGCAGTTCAATTCCTGAACAAAATCCGACTCGTCCCACATTCAGCTTAGCCTCCCTACACTTGTGACGAATTACTATACATCTGCGATCGAAAATGAAGAACGGAAAAGGTTCTCGTGGTCGTGCTGGTGGTTCGGACCGTGGGGGGATTCGCAAGCGGGGTGCGGCCACCAAGGTCGATCGAGATGGAGATCTCTCTATGGATGCAGGATCCGCTCGGAACCGTGGCAAGAAAGCGCGCACAGAAACCGGTCGGTCTGGTGCGGCGGGGGCAGGAGGAGGACGGCCGAGGGCGCTCGATGCGATTCAAAAAGCGATCACCAGCAACTCGGACTCCCAGGCCAACATTCGCCAGGGCGGTCGCGGGGCTAGCCTGGAACAGGTCATCGTCCGTGGATGGAAACAGAGCAAGGCGGCGTCCAATCGCGACGGCGGCCTCGAGAGCCTTCTCACCTTCCTCGAAAAGAAACTCAACACCGACTCGAAATCTGGCCAACGCGCAAGGATAACTAAGGTATGTGCAACACCAGAACTGGCGATCTTACCGACATGAATTCGCAACGTCGTTTCCTCTCCGTTTTTTCATCCCAGGATATGGTTACTCCAGGACGACGATCGGCAAATTTTTTTTTGGGCTGCTTTTCAAAAAAAAAAAAAAAAAAAAAAAAAAAATTTTAGGCGCTTGTTGCTTCCCCAAGTGACTTGCGCCCCCATGGAAATCTCTTACGCCATACTAACGTTCACTAGTCGCGAATTGAAGGTGATGCCCTTATCGCGTCTATCAAACCGGAGTTGTTGGAAAGAATGCTTCAGCTCGATGGTTTTAGCTTCGCCGGCGCGCCACTCACGATCGAGAAGCGCGACGAAAACGGAATGACGGACCAGCCCGTCCTATCTGAGATCTCGCGAAACGCTGGAAACCCTTCCACTGCCGATACCAAGTCCAAAATGACTACCATCCTGGGCAAACGCTACTACCAGCAATCGAAACTACTCGACCTCTCGAAATTGGGTAGCGAACCGGATCTTTTGGCCATGGGCATATTCAACAGCACTTCCACTGAATCCAAATTCTTCCCGGCTCTCATGAAAGTGTGGGAGCTGAATTTCGACAACTCGACGGCGCGGCGAGAGGCTGTCGAAAGCGTCAGTCTTGCCGACAACCAGCTTGCCAACATCACCGTCGTCACTACTTTGGCTCAGTCTATCCCGGACTTGAAGAACCTCGATCTTTCGAACAACAGTTTCAAGGACGCTCAGGCTATGATCGGATGGCGGTGGAAGTTTCGCAACCTAGAATTCCTCGATCTCACTGGGAATCCTTTCAGCGCAGATCCGTCTTTCAAGGACACCATGCTGAAGTGGTACCCGAAACTGCGCGTGCTTAACAACTTGGAGGTACGAACGGCGGAGGAAGTGGCTGCGCAGAAAAAGACGCCAATCCCCGTTCAACCGCCTCATTTCGTGGACGAGTCTCAGATTGCAGAGAACTTTGTCAAGGCTTTCTTTGCGGGCTATGACAACAACCGCAGTGAGATTATCAACAGCGTCTACGACAACCGATCTACTTTTACACTCAACGTCAACACATCCGCCCCGCGAGCGCAGCAAACTGAAACCGCAGGCTGGGATGCCTACATCAAGAAGAGCAGAAATCTTCTCAAAATCAGCCATTTGCCTGCTCGTATGTCTCGCTCCTTCACGGGACCCGACAAGATCCGCGAATTATGGGACAATCTTCCCCAAACCCGACACCCCGACATCGCTGCACACCCGGAACAATGGCTCATCGAATGCACGCCCATCCCCGGTCTTCCGGATTCGTCTGGGCAGAGTCCGTTCGGCGTGGGAGGTTTCTTGATCATCGTCCACGGAAAATTCGATGAAATGAACACAGGCAAGGTGGAGACACGGAGTTTCGACAGAACTTTTATTCTTGGACCCGGCGGAGGAATGGGAGGGATCAGGGTCATCAGCGACGTTCTTTGTCTGCGCGCATACGGTGGACACGAGGCATGGGTGCCGGAAGGTCAACCAGCGCCGCAGCCTGCTCCTCCCGTTCAGCCAATTCAGCCAATTCAGCCCATTCAACCTGTTCAACCCGTTCAGCTAATTCCACCCGTTCAACCCGTTCAGCACGCGGCTCTCCCGGGTGCACCAGAAGGTTATGGGATGCCCGCACCCACAAAAACGGAGGCTCAAGTGCAGCAGGAACAGCTGGTCATGGAGATGAGTGCCAAAACAAGAATGACTCTGCAGTACTCAGAGATGGCGCTATCAGGAAATGGTTGGAACATGGAGGCTGCATTGAAGAATTTCGAGGAACTTAAGGTGAGCATCACATCCTAGGTATTGGAATGTGCTTTTTCTAACAGCATTTTTATTGCAGACTCAAGGGCAGTTGCCCCCCGAGGCTTTTCTTCCGGGAACCATTTAGGCTTTTGTCTCTATTCAAACAATAAGCCAACGTTTCTCGGATTGCTATTCGGGGATGGAATCAAAACAAAAAAGGAAGAAAAACAAATAAAAAAGAGAAGGAAAGAAAGAATTCTACTTTGTAATAAATACCATATGTTTTCTTGCATGGCTTAGGCGAAAGGCTATTGGGAGGTTTATCTTTGCTCAGACCTGTATTTATTTGCTGCACCTCATTAGAGGTCACGATGATTATGTCCATATAGATGGGGACGAAACAACCCACCAAAAAAAGGAACAAAATAGTAATTGCTTGATCTCACAACAATGCCTTACTCCGTATACTTCGTAGATATCAAATAACGGCGGGCGGCAGCGGCTTGGCGGGCGCTAAACTGGACAGCAATGCGGCGCCTGCGCTTCTGCGATCAACAATCCGCGCACCCTCGACAACTCCCCGGTCTGTACCACCTTTTCGCGATTGATCTGTCCTTGGTGATTGATCACGGCTGGAGTGGATCCGTGGATGCTTTGTTCTTTGACTTGCAGCATGATTATTGCGTTTACGTTGAGGAGCTAATGGAATGTCCACCACTACTACACCCCCCGGCCATTCGCCCTCCAACGGAGCGGCCGACCTCGATCCCCTGGATGCAGGTGAGAAGAATATCCGGAGTTCCCAGAGGCTGAAAATGTCCACTAATCCTCCGGACCCAAACCCGAAGCCGACTATGACCCAATCGACCACTTGAACTCGATCTTCTCGCACCCCTCCACGCTGTCCTCGGTCTCCCAGGTTTCCGACACCCTACAAACCTACGAAGATGAGCTCGACAACGATATCGGCGCGCTGGTCGAGGACCAGGTTATCTCGAATGCTGAGAGCGTTGAGCGCATCCAGGCCGCCAAAGCAGATCTCACCGAGTTGTTCAAGAAGATCGACGACGTGCGCGACCGCGCCTCCCGGACCGAACTGGCCATCACGGAGATGACGGCAGATATCAAGCAGTTGGATAATGCGAAGAAGAACCTTACGCAGTCGATGACCGCACTTAAGAGGCTGCAGATGCTGACGACGGCGTACGATCAGCTTCGCGTGCTGGGCAAGACGAGGCAGTACCGCGACTGCGCCCAGTTGCTGCAGGCCGTCATTCAGCTGATGGCGCACTTCAAGTCGTACCGGTCGATCGATCAGATCGCGCTTCTCAGTCGGAATGTGGCGGATATTCAGCGGGAGCTTCTGGAGCAGATCTGCGAGGACTTCGAGCTGGCGTTTGCCAAGGGGGAAGTCGGACAGAGGAGAACCATTCTCGCGGAGGGCTGTCTGGTCATGGATGCGCTGGGAGACCATGCGAAGACCAGGCTGGTCACTTGGTATTGCAATTTCCAACTGCGAGAGTACCGGCAGGTTTTCCGGAACAATGAGGAGGCGGGCTCGTTGGACAACATATCCCGGCGATATTCGTGGTTCCGGCGCATCTTGAAGATCTACGATGAGGAGTACGCGCCCATCTTCCCGGCTTCCTGGCGGGTCAACGAAATCCTGGCGAATATTTTCTGCGAGGGCACCCGGGAGGATTTCAAGGGCATTCTGTCCCGGTCAGTGCGGAATGGGCAGGCGATTGATGTTAATCTTCTGCTGTCTTGCTTGCAGGAGACGCTCGATTTCGAGCACTCTCTTGAACGACGGTTTGTGAGCCCGTCGCGACCCTCGACAGATACGTTCGCCTCGACGGAGACTTCCTTGTTTAGCCAAGCCATCTCGGAGGCGTTCGAGCCCTATCTCAGTGTGTGGGTGGAGGCTCAAGACAAACAGCTTGCGGCGCTCGTACCGAAGTATCGGCAACAGCCGTTGCGGCCCCCAGATGAGGAGTTTGACTCCAACATCGTCATCTCGTCTTCGACGGAGCTATTCACATTCTATCGCCATGCGTTGCAGCAGTGCGCGAAACTCTCGACCGGAGGAAGCCTTGCCGATCTCGCGAAGGTCTTTGCGAAGTATTTAGATCAGTACGCGCAGCAGGTGCTTTTATACTACATCAGCGAGCGGCCTACCGGCCACACCCCGTCCAATGTGCCTTCTCTAGAGGATCTGATCTCGGTTCTCAACACCGCCGATTATTGCTACACGACTTGCAACCAACTAGAGGAGAAGATCAAAGGCCGGCTTGACAAGAACTTGAAACAGTCGGTGGACCTCCAAAGCCAGGCTGATTCGTTCATGGGAATCGCATCAGCCGCTGTTCGAGGCCTTGTGCGACAGGTCGAGGTCGACCTAGAGCCTTGCTGGCGGGAGATGCGCAATACGCCTTGGAACCGGCTGGAGGCTGTCAGTGATCAGAGCTCTTACGTTGGCGAGCTCCTGTCCAAGACGCAGACCCGCTCTTCGGACATTCTGCAGCACCTGCATAAGCAGCAATATGCCAGGGCCTTCGCAGATCACGTCGTGGAATTGATATCCAACTTGTTCATCACGACAGTATCCCAATGCAAGCCCATTTCTGAGACGGGAGCAGAGCAGGTATTTTCAATCCCTTCCATCTTCCTCTAGCGTAACCATCACCATCTCTTACTAACCAATCCCGCAGATGCTTTTGGACGCTTATACCCTCAAAACCGGCCTCTCCTCGCTCCTCCCCGCCCCGGCGCCCGCCGGCTTCGTCAAGCGCGTCAACAATAGCTTTGCCAAGATCGAGACCCTCCTCAAGACCGTCCAGGTTAACCCCTCCCCTCCCGAGGCCCTCGTACAAGCATACCTCATCCACATCGCGGACCGCAACAACGCCAACTTCCGCAAGATCCTCGACCTCAAGGGCATCCGCAGCCGACAGGAGCAGAACCACCTCGTCGAGCTCTTCCAAGTCCACCGCGCCTCCGACCGCCACGCCCCCAACCTCCAACAAAACAACCCCGTCCTCGCCGCCCTCCAGACCTCCAACGCCCCTTCTTCTAGCTCCGTCTCGCAGGGCCTCGGCCTCGGCTCCGCCGCCGCCTCTATCGGCGCTTCTAACCTCCCTACCCGCTTCGATCCCTCCATGCTCGGCTCTGCCCTCATCTCCGCCGCTAAAGACGGCGTCGACCGCTTCGGCACCCCTATTGGTAATGCCAGCTCTGCCGCTGCTGGTGTCGTAGGCTCCGGATCCGCTACCCTCGCCAACACTGCTACCTCTGCGTCCATGACCCCCAGTGATGGTGGTCCGTCGGGTCCCGGACAGAACACCCAACCCGGCGAAAGCAGCGGCTCGACCTCGGGGAATCTGAACGAGAATTTGAAGAATATCGGCAAGTTCTTCCGTCGTGATCTAGGTGGTTTTGGTGGAAGGTTCGGAAGAAGCGGTGATGATGGTTGATTGGGATGACTACCTACCTACTTCTCTACGTGTCTAGCATTTTGGAAAGCAAGTATATACATATCAGTGTGTGAGAGTGAGAGTGAGTGTATGTAATTATATGAATGGGGTTTCTTTTAGACAGGCATCGACATCAGCATCAGCATCAGCATCAGCATACTCAATAGCATAGGTTGTTTGCCATAGACATAGCTGTGGATATATCTATGGAATTCATTACATTCGTACACACCTACTCACTCGCCCTCTACCATATTCATACTTAAAGAATAGTAGGTAAGCCGACCAATCCAGGCACCCAGGCAGCAAAGTATCGAGAGTAAATTTGTCAGATACTTGGTTGTGAATATCTTTCATCGACCTACAAAGCTTTACTTTCTTCATTAAGAGTTATGGAGAATAGCAAAGACATATGAGTAGAATACGAAAGAGAAGGCAGTGTAGGTAGGAAAGATGATGCTCATTGTACATAAATGTAAGTATGTATGCACTTGCAACCAAAACAAGAGAATAAGAAAGGAGACCCCCCTCCACTCATCAGCCTGATCTCATTTCTTTCCCTTCTTCTTCTTCTTCTTCTTCTTCTTCTTCTTCTTCCCCTTTCCCTGTCCATCCTCATCCTCATCCTCATCTTCATCTTCAATCTCATCTGCAACCGCATTTGCATTCGCAATCTCATTCCCATCCTGAGCGCCATCATGCTCGCCATCGCCATCTTCATCTCTAACCTCAATCACAAACTTAAGCGCAACCCCAACCTCATCCCCATCACCTCCATCCTGATCCCCACCCCTAGCCATATCCCCATCATCACCACCACCACCATCACCCTCCCCATTCCCATCCCCTACCCTTTCTCCAAGCTCCTCAACCCGATCCCTCAACATCAAAAAATCACACAACGTATCAAACTCCCTAAACGAATACCTCGTCGGCGCATTCGGACGATCCAACTCCCGAATCAGTCCACCCACAAAAACAGCACCCAGATCGTCACGCACCCTGCGTAACAACATCAGCGCAGCACAGTAGGGCGTCACGTCACAATCCCTTTGATTCGTCAGGTGCACGGCTTCGCGGAACGCGGTGATGAAGTCGCGCAGGGTCTGGTGGGCTCCTCGCGTCATGAAGATGCAGTTAATGTAGGCCATTTCGCAGTTCAGGGCTTGCAGGCCTGGGGAGTAATTCATGATGACGCGGTGGATATGGGTGTACATTTCGTCTGCGAATCTGGGGGCCGCGCGGTTATTATCAGAGGGGGAAGAACGGGGAAGGAGGGTTGGGCGGCGGAGGACACGAGAGAGAACATCGGGTTTGAGTTGGCGGACGAGCCAGTTCTTGACCTGGATGGAGGTGCGGCGCCAGAGGGGGTAGGATGGGTCGGAGGGGGATGGGTGAGGGATGGAAGGCTGGATCATTTGGGGGATGTCGGCGACTTCGAGCGTCGTTTCGATCAGGTAGGACCAGCTGTCGTAGTTGGCGATGCCTTCTAGGCGATCGGGGAGGTCGCCTAGGTTGGGGAGCTCTTCGGGGAGTTTGCGGCCTTCATTGTAGAGCTGCGTTGCGGTGGGAGGGGGGTCATCTTGGGTAAGGACAGGAGCGTCGGTGGTAGGAGTGGACATGGTTTCTCTCGTCTGGGTTGGTCGGTTTGGCGTGGTCAATGTGACTGGCGAACAAGGTGAGAGAGATGGAAGAATGGAATAGAGGGATGGGTGGAAGGGAAGGGTATGATATAGACAGCCAGTCGGACATGTTAGGCTCTCAATGTATCAAATGGCTGGGAACATAAAGGAAGATGTCGTTTGAAGTCCAAACCGTGTACCCGCAGGGGCACAAAGAGATGCAATGAGATAAGATAGGACAAATAAATGAAAGAAAAATGAGAAAGCTTCATTTAATAAAAACATAATGCATTTATCAAACATAAGATGGCCCAGAGACTAAAGAAAATGAAAATGAAGAAAATGAAAAACAACCAGGGACCTTTGGAACGAAATAATCCAAGTCCCCCAAACATCTCCAGCTTCATTCATAAGATAATAGCAAAGCTAAACTAAAGGTGAGAGAAAAAAGATATCGTAGGCGGGGAAGGGGAGATAATGTTGGCGTCAATCAATAAGATAAGAAAAAGAAAAAAACCACAACTCATATCCCTATTTTGTTCATCCCCGGTCATTCCAAGAAACTTTTTTACCACACACGGATTATTTACTGCTGCTGCTTCCAGCGGGGAACCCACTTCTGGGGACCGCCCTTGGACTCCTCGGGTTTGTCGGAGCTGCTGGCGGGAGTTTGCTTTCGGGAGGGAGGCTGAGGGGCGGAGTCGCGCGGGGGACGCGACCACCGTTCGGAAGAGGCACCGTTCGAGGGAGCCGAAGGAGGAGCCGAGGGAGCAGCGTTGGAGCTGCCACGGAGATGGGGAGGCACGTAGCCGCCACCGGCCCTCCGGGGAGCGGGGGCCTCTTCCCTGGGGCTTTCGGCCTTGGGGGTTTCGGCCTTGGGGGCTTCGGCCTTGGGGGGCTCGGGGGCACCCGAAGTTTCCTTGGCGGCCAGACGCTCTCTCCAGCTCGATCCACCGGGGCGAGACGCAAGGTTCAGGCGAGGAGCGGTGCGTTCGGCAGGGGCAGCAGGGGCCTCGTAGGCGGCGCCAGACTTCTTGGCAGCAAGACGGGCTTCCGCCTCTTCTTCGCGCTGCTTCTGTCGGAGAGCGATCTCGTCGAGTTTCCTATAGGGAAGAAACAAAAGGTTAGCAGATGTATCATGGCATCCAGCAGAAGGTGACACTAACTTTCTCTCCTCTTCGCGCTTGGCCTTCTCCTCGGTCATGACACGACGGCGCTCTTCGTCTCTGGCGATGCGCTCCTCCTCCTCGCGCTTGACGCGCTCCTCTTCCTCCTTCTCGCGGCGTTCGGCCTCCTCCCGCTCGGCCTTCTCGCGGCGGCGGCGGTCCTGCACCTCCTTGACACGCTGCTTCTTCTTGGCCTCGAACTCTCTCTCGGCGGCCTTGCGGCGCTTCTCGAACTCTTCGTGGCGCTTCTCGGAGACCTCCTTGCGGAAGCTGGAGAACTGAGGTACCAGGCGGCTGAGACGGTGCTTCAGGGCGACGGCCTCCTTGTGCGTGTTCTCGGCATCCTTGAGGGTGTCGGCCTTGGTGGCCTCGTACAGCTCAAGGTCGCTCTTCTTCTGCTCCTCGTAGTCCTCGGGGATGTGCTTCAGCTCCTCGCGACGGAAGGCACGCTCCAAGTGGTCAATGCGCTTGGCAGTGGTGCGGATGCGGTCGTTCAACTCGTTCTTCTCCTTCTCAAGCTGGGCCAGCTTGATGGCGCGGATGCGGTTGGAGTCAATATCCTCGAGATCAAGCTCGCTGAGGTCAATGCCCTTGACGCCGCTCTTGAGCTCCTCTAGCTGCTTCTTCAGCTCCTGCTGGCGAATGCGTTCCTGCTCATCCTTGATGCGCTTCGTCTCGCGCTCGCGGAGCTCGTCCGCCAGACGCTGGCGCTCAGCCTCCTGCAGCTGCTGGGTGCGAATGCGCTTGCGAGTCTCCTCTTCACGTTGCTTGCGCTGAAGAGCGTCGGTGGCGGCCTCCTTCTTCTTGTCGATAACGACCCGGCGGGCCAGGGTCTCCTCGTGCTCCTTGGCGGCACCGGCCAGGGCGCGGGCCTGGGCGGCCTGCTTGGCCTGGAGACGGGACTCGTTGTAGGAGGGGTCGACATACATGCACGAGACGTGCAGGGTCTTGGCCAGGCGGGTGAGCTGCAGGCGGGCGATTTCAGCCGGGGTGTTCTGCAGGCGCTGGACGGTGCCGATGTCGCTCTCGGCGGAACCGGCGGCGCTGCCGGAGTGCAGGGCCTTGGCGGAGGAGAAAACGTCGGTGTCGAAGGTCAACACGCCGGCGATGTGGTTGACGCGGATGGCCAAGTCGCCCTTCTTGCAACCGTTCATGATGAACTTCTCGATCATGGCGGGGGTGATCTGGAAGGGGTCGGGGAACTGGGCGAGTTCGTAGACGAACTTGAGCTCAACCGACTCGTAGACCTGAGACAGCTGCTGGAAGAGGCGGGTGAGGATGACCTGCTGCAAAGGTCCGACATACTTCTCCATCTCGGGATCCGCACCGATCTGCTTGAGGATAGGGGTGATCTTCTTGCAGATCGACAGAGGGTGGAAGTCGACCTCCAGGATGTTGTACAGGTCGCGGATCTCGGGGCGCGCACGCTGGAGCATACCCTTGTTCAAAGCGTCCTTGAACAGAACAGCACGAGTGGGGGACTGAGCCATGCCGAGCAGGTTAGTGAGGCGGGTGTTCTTGTTCTTGCGGACCTCGTCCACGTCGACCAGGGCGCCACGAGAGCGAGAGGTGCTGATAACGGGGATAGCGAGGGCCGACAGGAGCACGAAGGAAGCGGCCTTGGTCATGTCGGCATCCGAAACGGAGGGGTTCTCCTTCTTGGTGCCCTGGCCGACGGCGAGGGTCGCGGCGGACTGGCGAAGGAGGTTGTAGTAGCGGCTCCAGGCGGCAGCGTGGAAGAGGTAGTTGCCGCTGACCAGGAAGATGCGGGCCAGCTTCTCGTAGTAGTTGGCCATCATGACGTTCTTGGCAGGGCGCTTGCTGAGGCTCAGCAGGGTGTGGATATCCTCAATGCTGCGGAAGGCCTCCTGCCAGAGCTCCAGCTCAACGGCGACGTTCAGCTGCTGGAAGCGAGTGTCGAGGTGACGCTGCAGGGTGTCGGGGTCGCTCAGGTTGATGGCGTGCATCTGAGCGGAGTACTTGGCGGCGTTCTGGACGTGGTTGCGCAGAAGCTCGCAGAGACGGCGGAACTCGGTCTTGCGGGTGTACTTCAGACAGAACTGGAAGGCCTGCAGAGCGGTGGTCTGGTACATGACCTCAAGACGGGCGTTGTTCTTCAGGATCTCCAGAACGGTACGGTAGGTCTCCCACAGGAACTTCAACCAGGGGGTCACCACGGCACGGTCGGTACGGTCCCGAGACTGTTCACCGGACACGGTGGCCAGGAGAATGGTCTCGGGAGTCTCGATGGCTTCCAGATCCTCGACATTGGAAGAAGGAGCGGCGGATTCCAACGAAGACTGGATCTCGTCGGCCTTGGTCTGAGCCTCGGTGACCTTCTTCTCGGCCAGTTCGATGAACTTCTTCAGAACAACCTATATAGCAAGTAACACGTATCAGCGGAGTGTTCATCCTCTCCAATATCCATAGACTGTCGAAATTTACCTCGATGGTTCCAACGTTGGTGTTCTGGGCGATGTTCTTGTACTGGTACAATCCATCCTTGGCGGCCTTTCCTTTGCGCAGGTCGACACACAGCTCGACGAACAGGAGCATCACCGGCTCCAGCGAGGAGATGGGGCTGCTGCGTGTCCTCTTGGAGGTGACATGTTCGTGGAGGACGTTCAGGGCGGCGGGAGCCTGACCGACGGCGATAAGTTCCTGAGCCCGCTACGGGTGAAGAAAATCTTGCGTTAGCGACGAGGGCTTTTTTTTTTGGTTGTTGTTTCCGTCCAGTCCAAAATTCCTCCATGCTTTTATCCTCCACATCGAATTCATCCGGACGGAGACGGCGACAGGAAGGGACCGACTCACCTTCAGGACATTCTCCGGTTTGATATGGGGTGGAGGCGGCATGGTGGGCAAGGGGAGAACAGGTCTCGTCTAGGATAAGCGATTCACAGAGGTCGAGACAAGCCAACACACGGGGAGGCTATAAGTTGGCACAACGACGTGGGCGGGCAGCAAGAGTCGAAGGCGATACGGAGCCTGGATTGAAAAAGACGCTGCCACGCGACGGTCGATAAGATGGCCCAGATGGATCGTTGGGGCAGGCAAGCAGAGGCGTTGTGCGAGAATCTCGAAAAAAAACAGGCCGGCCGGGCGTTCCCACTTCGGGTTAAGCGACGGGGGTCACGTGGTGTCGGCCACAGAGGGCGTTCCAGCAGGAAATAGGGGAGGGTGGTGTGTATGGTGTATACAATGAGCGGAATGGTTTACTGGACTATAATTTCAATACTACGGTGAAGGTAGAATTCCTACAATCGACATCTGTTGTCGTCAGGAACGAACGACCGAGTCTCCCCGCCAGTCTCTTGCGGATGGGCTGCCTCCATCCGCACATCACGTGGCTCTGCTGACTCAACGACTCTGCTCGCTGATTCTGCCTGGCGGTGTATCCACGGGCTATCCGGTAATGAAGACCACAGGGTGACAATACCGATACAGAGGGGACACGTGAGGGCATCGCGACCGACAGACTGACAGACCAGAGACAAGAGACAAGAGGAGCTCACCTGAAGACAGACAGATCAACCAACGTCATCGCACTTCAAACCTTGGCCTGGTTGGGTTTACAATTGTGCTCTCTTGCCTGATCCCAAGTCCAGGTCGATAGATCTCCTGCTCTGACCTCTCTCGCACCCCATTATTGTCACCAACGTCCAGCATCGTCAGGGGAGAGAGCCAAAAGAGCACGAAGATCCGCGACAACTAAAAGGGGACTTTTGGCCGGAATTAATTAAAAGATTCCCACTCACAGACCACCCGGACGGCACTAACGAACTCCCTCTCACTCAGACTCTCCCTTCCTCTCTCTTATTCTCATTTCTCTCTCCTCCTTCTCCTCTCTTTTCTTAGCCTTTTTCCCTCCGCCTCCTCTTTTTACCGTCCGTCACTCTCTTTTTTTCAATTCGTCTTTTTGGGGCCTTTTTTCTCCTCCCCCTTCTTTAATTTTTTCCCTCCTTCCTTTCCTTCTTTCCCTCTTCTTTAATCCCTCCCCTAGTTCGATATATCGGATCAACCATTCGTTCGCTCTCTCCATATTTTTGTGTTGATCCCCCCATTGTTACGGAGGACAATAAAAACCAAAACAAGGAAACAGGAGATTCTAATTTTTGTTCCACACACGCTCACTCTCTGACGAACCGCCGTCTCTCCCCTCCTCTCCTCCTTTTCCCCGTCGCGCCCGCCTTTCCCGACCTTCCACCAACTTCCCCTTACTGCCGGCTCCAGCGCGCGACTGGGAGCTTGCCTGCAATTGTCTTCTCTCAACCCACTCTCTTCGCTCGACTGCCCACGTCGTCGCATAATTCCTACGTCTAATTAATTAATTCGATTTAATTAATTACCTGCGTCATACCGTTAATCTTATTTCCCTCGCTGCCGACGTTCGATCTCGACACCATCCCACAACGCCAAAATCAACATGCCTGCCTACGAACTCCGATCGGGGGGAGACGTGAAGAACAAGAAGCAAAGTGTGGCCGACCTGAAGTACCGACGATTGACCGAGCTCAATGCTCGTCTGAAGGAGGATTTGGACCGCCCCCGGGTGAAGGTGTCGGATGCCGCAGGATCGTACGTTGGGATCTCCCCATCATCAATGCGTTTCAACCTCGTTTGGCCTGCCCACGTGTACTAATCTGCCTCGTTCCTGTTTCGCAGATTGATCGATTATTGCAACAACACTCGCGACTTTATGGTGCCGTCCGTATGGGGTCCGGTATGCGATTTCTTTTGCTCTCAAGGAGATTCCCCGACGATCGCTAACCACGCATCCAGATTACCAAGCACGATGACCCCTATGCTCCTCCGCAGCAAAAGGGTTGCTGCACGGTCATGTAACGGATTCATGACATTTCGACGTCTCTTTTGAAATTGAACAGGACTGTGTCGGGTCGCAGTTCTTGCCTCTCTATTTGCCGCATATTATATCCTCATCGCTATGACCTTTTTTCACTTCTTACTACCCTAATTTATTTGTCGTGATATTTAACTTCTTCTCTTCTATCACTTTTCACTTCGTCAGTCTTGGGATATTACGCTGTCCTACCTTTTTTTACCTTTCTATACTACCTAGGGGAGAGAATCTTTCGAAGATGGAGTGAGAACGGCCGTTCCACGGGCCGCCGAAGGATCGCGCTGGACTTGCATAAACTTCGGATGCTGACCGGTGAAAAACCTGGTTCGGATTGTTGATGACCTTTTTTGATTTTTTCTTTTCTATCGCATTTTCCCTACTCGTCTTTTGAAAAACTCCTTGACCGTGGAATCTGTGTCAATTTCTCCCGACTTATCTCTTTTCAATTTTCCTTTTCTTTATTTCCTTATTCTCCGGATTTCCTTTGTTGCAGCAGTCAGTGAATTATGGACGGGTTTGTGGGATCAAACTATCAGCCGCCTGGATGGACAAAAGCAGATTAAATAACAAAAAAAGAACAGAATAATTTCACTCAGTCAAGCCTGACCGATGTAATATAGATGTTGTTATCGACTAGTGTTTATACTGTCATCATTTCCATGATCCTCGGTAGGTAGAGCGTAACATCATATCCCACCTGAGGGACGGAGAATTACGAAGATCATTCTGTAAGGTGAGCAGTGGCAGGTGGCAGTCAGCATGTACACTGTACACAGAAGTATTCTGGTTAGCTGAATGCATCCGAATCATGTGCCATGCAATAATCATCTGCACTGACCCGATCGATCGACATCCAGCCAGAATGCAGTGTATATTGCAGGGTGTATCAGAAAATGTTAAATCAACTCATGATCACAATGATGATAAAAACGATATCATCAGACAGAGAGAGATAAAATCAACCAGATAGAATATAGAATCCATAAACACGGACCACATCCATCCAGACCCAAGCAAAGCAGCCTTGCCGCTGACATCATCCGCCCTCCGAAACAACAGTCTCATTCCTTCTGCTTTGCTTTGCGTTTCCTTTTCCCTCCCCTCAGTTCCGTGAGTCTGACAGCCCCTCTTGCAGATCAAATTCCCGGTTTATACGGACCGATTCTTTTACATATTATTATTGATTCCTACACTTGACCTCTTTGCTAATATTTCCATATACACTGTACCAATACCCTCTCCCCTCTGGCCCTCCGTAAGCCACACCCAGCGGTCAAGAGACTGAAAGCAAAGAAACGATGTCCGAGCACCAACCGCCCCCAACCAGCGGCACCACCACAGGCACAACCCCTCCTCCTTCCGCCGCCACAGCCAGTGCCAACCCTGGCATTGGCGCCGCTGGAACGGAGCCGAGCCGTCCTGGTCCTCGTCCGCGCATTGCCATCCAATACTGTACGCAGTGTAAGTGGATGTTGAGGGCTGCCTATGTAGGTTTTCTTTTCCCTTTTCCCTTTTTGGTTTCCTTTTTGGGTTTTCTCTTTTGGCTAGGCGGGTGCGTACTTACGGTAGACGTACCTACTTGGTATATGTATACTGTTGGTGGTATATACACACATATATACATCCTCCTGGATACATACATGCATACCCTATAAACCTACACCCATTAATCTATGATCCATGAATAATAGTTCGCCCAAGAACTCCTCTCCACCTTCTCCACCGACCTCCAAGAAGTCTCCCTCGTCCCGAGCACGGGCGGGATCTTCACCGTGACGATATATCACACCCCGGGCAGTACCGAGTCAGAGTCAGAAACTACTCAGAGTACTCAATCTGACGGACAAGAAATCGCAACGCGGCTCTGGGATCGCAAGACTGATGGCGGGTTTCCTGGTTCGTCTTATACCCCCCCTTCCCCCTCCCTTCTCATTACTATTCCCTATTCCTTACTCCGCTTCCATTTTTCTCCTCGGCTTTTCTGTTTGATTATACCCTCGTCTCTATTCTATCTTGTTTGTTCTATTATATCTATGCTATGTATGGTATATGATTGGAACCACCATCTATCTTCATCTCCATCACCATATCTATCTACTCTGCAAGATAAGATATACCTACCTACCTACCTACCCTCATCTATACAAACACACCACTACTGATCCTGATACAATATAAAACTAACAACCCATCCAATTCCCCATTCCCACAAACAGAAGTAAAAGTCCTAAAATCACTCGTCAGAAACATCGTCTCGCCTGGAAGAAGCCTCGGACATACGGATCGGGCGTTGAATAAGGGACAGGGGCAGACATCCACTTTCACCCCTGCAGTCACTTCGACCTCGTCGAATGTGCAGACACAGGGACAGGGTCAGTCAGAGTCAAATGCAGATGCAGGGACGAAGGAATGTGAAGATTGTCGGTGATAATCCTACACTAGGGGTTGCAAGGATACAAGGATCTACTATTACTATCGATAACTAGAAAATAGATAGATAGACAATATCCTCGACAAGAACGTCTCATTCGAAATGAAATGATATTAATACTTTCATAAATATTAATATCTCAATATATATCCAAACCAGGCAGGCATGTGCATTTCACAAACATACCATACTATGCTAATATGAAAGAAAAATAAAAATAAAACGAACAAGACAAGATAAGAAGATCAAGATGAAAGCAAAATGCACAGGAGGAAACTATATAGAATCCCCAAGAGCAACTCAAGAAATGAAAGGCCAGGTAGACCTGGATTCTTCCAACTCAAAAACGCCAAACACGCACGCCCCCGACTCTAAATTTACCCTCCCAAAACCCAGAGCCTGCCTGTCCCTATTGCGAGGCAAAGAACAGAACCATATGTGAATAAGTGAATAAAGTAAGTGCCCCAACTCCATGTTGTTGTTGCAATTCGTTGAAAAAAAAAAAAAAAAAAGATAATCAAATCCGTCGGAGATCGTCGGCCATCCGACATCGACTGAGCCGGTCGAATAGATCGAGACCGTCCACTTTCTAGGCAAACGAGTTAAGCCAACCAAGGCATTCTCTCGTCAGGTCGCGCCGGATAGCGTCGTCAATATCGTCAGATATTCGTAAAAGAAGGGTGAAGAGTTGTTCCTGAAGAACTCGGATGCGACTCGAATATCGCGGCGCCCTCCAGTCAGAAAAGGTGTTGTTTTTTGGTTTGATAGCTCGATGTTCGTATGTTTACCGAGCATTGTCGTCACAATCATGCAATTCCATCGTAA
The DNA here is from genome assembly GCF_023601865.1 of Aspergillus affinis. NCBI lineage: Eukaryota > Fungi > Ascomycota > Eurotiomycetes > Eurotiales > Aspergillaceae > Aspergillus > Aspergillus affinis. The sequence goes on from NW_026515839.1 coordinate 96,294, forward strand.
AGAGAAGCCCATTGTCCCAAAGGATGAGGCTCTCACCATATACCTGTCCATTCATTTCCAAATGGATTTCCCAGCTACAAACACCGTTTTTTGTGAAAGAAGTAGATATATCAAAACATAGATCGGGAAAAATGATGGAAATTTTCCTCGATAAGAAGAATGGTAAGTAATAAGAAACAAAATCATTCATGATTCGCCGCTCAGTTCGTGTTGATGCGAATGATGATTTTTGCGCCGCCAAAAGGCCAACCGGAGACGGCTTCGGCGTTTGCGAGGTTGCTGCTGCGGTTGCTGCTGCTGTTCACCACCGGACATGTCATTCCAGTGGTGCGGATCATGGCCATGTTTCATACTCGCATCGGTCGACGTAGAATGAGAACTGCCGACACCGTTTTCTCGGCGCGGCGAGTTCAAGTGCAGGTGATGACCCTTGCTAGCGTCGTCCATCGGATGGGAGGTGGGACTGTTGGGAGATCGGGGATGCTGTTCCCCACTGTTGTCGGCGAAACTCGACGAGCTAGGGCGTGCGCTGCTGTCCCTTCCAAAGTCGTCCTGGTCTGGGCTGCCCTCCGGTGAAAGACCCTTTTCATCACCGCTGTCCACGGTGAGGAAGCTGGTGGCGTTTGTCGCAGGAGAGATGGGCGTCATGTTGTTGCTATAATTGCTGAGACTGTGCGTCCGAGTACAGCTGTTCCGTTGAGAGCTCGACGGGCCCGACGTGCGACCGGACGAGCCGGTGTTGGCGTGATGGCGGCGGTATGGCATGTTGCGCGAACTGCTGGGTCTTTCTCCGGTGCCGTCCTCGACCGAGTCATCGTGGTCTTGGTTTTCCTGCGCATAGACGACGGCGGCCAAAACAGCTGGGTCTTGGGAGGAAGTTGAAGAGCCGTTCGCATCACCGCTAGCGTGGTGGCCTGCAACATTCGCATGGGATGGCACCGGCGTCGTCGCATTTTCGGTTTCCGGAGATGCCTCTGCGATGGACATCCTGGCGAGATCAGGCACGGCACTGGAAGACTTTCGCGTCGGCGTTTCGGTCGTGAAGGGAATTCCGGTGATGTCCATCGATGGGCCGGGCGTATCCGGCGACATTACCGGGCTGATGGCGTTTTCGTTCAGGCTATCTCCCGATTGCGACGTGGATTCCGACGGCGACCGAATCGATCCAAAGTAATCATTGGCCTGGTTTCGGTTGTTCGTCGCAGTGGGCGGGAACACTGGCTTGACCGGCGTATCAGGGCCCGGCGTGGCCAACGGCGCACGGAGGCCTTGAAGACCTCTGATACTGGTCGCGGGGCTCTGCGTGCGGGGAGAAAGCACGTCCTCTGGGTTGAGCTCACCGCGCAACGCCTGTTTCTTTCGCTCCAGGTCGGCGAGCAGATGCCAATTAGACTGGTTGTTGCGGATGTGCTCAACGGTGAACTCCATGCCGGGCAAGATGTCCGCCACGCCTTCGAAGAGGGGGAGAGCGAATATCGACATGAACCCGATTTGGCCCGTCGCAAGCTTGAAGGTGTTCCCCAGTTCCGGAGGGCCGCCGAACAGAGCCGTTTCCATCCCGACCTCCTTCTCCATCTCTCCCTGGTTGGCGAATTCTTCCTGCAGGATTTTGGTCCACTTTTCCGCCACGTGCCACGGGCGTGCCACATTGCTGATGTCGGCGCATTTGATCAACAGGCCGCATAGGAGCGTCTTGTACATATCAAGATCCTGCGGCTTCCACCCGTCCAGAGATTTGCCATTCTCGTGGAACTTTTCCTGTAACGACCCGAGCCGCTCCATGAACTTCTGGTGAACGCCCATGTCGGTAGCGAGAATCGAGCTGATCAGAAGTTTGCGGAGTTGTTTATCCTTGAAGGCTGCGGGCCAGTAGCGACGGAGAATTTGCGAGAACGCGGCGCAGTGGAAGGCTTCCAAGACCGAGTTGTCGTTGTACAATTGGGCCAAAGGCGCATTGAGTTTGACCAAGAAAAAATTGTTCACACCGGGATGGCCGACATCATGTCCAATCGCAGAAATCAGCAACGTCAAAGTGTCGAACGGCGTCAGAAGAGTTGCGAGCGGCGAGATGGACTCAGGCTTCTGGGAAACGGATCCAACGGGCGGCAAGGCGCCAATGTGGAGCAGAAAACAGAATACGGACTGCAGAACATCGATAGCATGTCGGAAGTTGTGATAGAGGACGAAAGAGTTGTAGGAGGTGCGGCAGGCAAGCAAGAACTCCAAGAGCTCATCCGACGTGAGATGCCAATGTTCCAGGTTGGGTAGGGTGAAGGCGTGCTGGAGCATCTCAAACGCAGCTTGCACTAGCTCATCCTCGGAGAAATCGTGGCCATTGTACGACCATGACCCAATTTTCTCTCTTATGAGTTCCAAGCGTTCGGGCTGTATGTCCAGTTCCCTGCAAGCCAACATGAGCAAATCATCCGGAGGAAAAGGGTGGGACGTTTCGCCTACCGTTCCTGAAAATCTTCTATAAAGTCTTCGGGGTTGCAGATGCCCTTCATCAATTTCGATACCCTGCGAAAAAACACATGTTCATTAGCAACCACTCGCTGTTGGCCAAGGATTCCCCTCCGGCGCAAACCTACATGGCTTCTCTCAAATAAGCATAGGGCTGCTCATCATGCACGCCCACCCACGAGTGTTTGCGCAATTTCTTCTTCGATAAGAAGCGCGACTGCTCCTTCAGCGCAGATTTCCGAATCCTGAAAGCGTGTACGATGAGACCCTGCACTCTGGCCTTGTCTAGAGGAGCCGCTAGAACGTCCACCGCGCCGGCATCTAAACATCTCGAAATCTGCTGGAGCCCTGGAACCGGGACATCGCCGCGCTGGTCATCGGAAGGAGCGCTGGTGGGGACACCTTGCGGCGAGCGCAAAATTGCGACTGGCACGATGAGGTTCGGAGTTTCCTGGACTTGAATATCGGCGGATAATCCGGAGAGCAGCTTCAGATCGTATGTTCCTTCGGATTGCGACGAAAATGTGAATTGGCGATGTAACGACGTCGGTGAGGGAGGGGCGATTTCTGGCCACGAACCACGGCTGCTCTTGCGCCGAGATAGGCCGGACTCGGTGTCGTTCATGTCGATATCGAAGAACGCGAAGATGGGCGAACAGGACTTCATGCCCCTGTCATTGCATTCGGCCAATTTCGAGGCGAGAGAAGCTCCGGATTGGCAAAGGTAGACTACATTCCAACCCCATCGTTAGCACAAGGATCTAATCACAGGGTGGCTATAGCGAAACCGCAAGGTACATACTTCGATCGGAAACTCCCAACAAAAGCTTTACGTCGGAGCGAAGGGATTCGGGCTCGTCGGCAGTTAGAAAGGTATTGGCGTTAGCAGTATCTGCCGATCCATCGATTGACACCCATCGTTCCGAACTAACGCGATGATCAATATATACTGCTGAACATTCAATGCGATCCATGATGGCGGTTGGATTCGGTACACAAAGCGGAAAGGAAATTCGAGGTCGCAGTCCGTTTCACAACGCACTACGAGAAGCGAGAGAAAGAGAAGAGGACGTTAAGTTCTACTCGGTTAGCACCCGACCTTCATAAGGTTGAGATGCAATGGTTGAGGGCAAGCCGAGACGTGGGAGAAACGAGCGGCAGGCGGAAAATATACAAAAGGGAAGCGACGACGGTAACGTCTTGGGTGGTGAGAAGAAAATTGCTGCAATATCAAGGGAGTGAATGTAAGGTTTCGTTCTGTTGATTTGTATAACTGCGTCAGTAACCCTTTTTCTTTCATTTTTTCACGAGAGAGCTAGGAGGTGCAATCGGGGCAAAGGCGACAACGGCGTAACAGTCGAACCACGATATGCGACCAGAGAATCGGAGATCCCCGAACAACGATCCAGGTCGGAGCGCTCAATCGAACAATGTATTTGTCCACTGCGGGTTATCCTCCGGCAGATTGATTGAATGACCCAGTGACAATCGAGGGAGGTGGCCAGCGTCAGGATCTGTCGGAAATTCCCCTTTTCCCTGAGACATAATCCCAGTTCTTTGTACCGCACGCACGTTTTTTGTCGCTTTCCACCGACCGCGACCACCGGAGACGCAGGATCACTTACATTTCACAGTCGAGAAAGAAATTAAGAAGCGACCAAGGTCGACAGAAGAAAGGAATTGAGCGGCGAGAAAGGTGACCGAAAAGGAAGGCAATGGGGTTAGAAGTAGTACTCGAGAGGGTCACTTCGACGTTCCACGCAGACTAAAAGGCGGCCGGGAGTATTCAATCGGGGGAATCGCACGGGAATCGCGACACATCCAAGGATCGAGTGTCCAGTCCAAATTCGAAGGGGGTGAAAAAAGAGACAAAGAAAATACTAGGGCGTCATGACGGGCCACCAACCGGGCTGAACGGAGAGAAGATGAAGACGAAACAGTGGAAAGTGGAGAGGGAGAAATCGATCGGGTGGGTGACCCGGGGGGGGGGGAGGAGAAGAGAGGAGGAAGAGAGGGAGAGAGAGAGCGCGAGCAAAGCAAAGCAAAGTACGGGGTGAATGTCACAGATAAAGGGGCCGAAATGGCTTGAAGAGAAAGCCAGAAAGACAGACAGAGAGAAGGGAAAACAAGTCCCGAGACCAGACGGGAGGGACTTGCAAGGGGGGCGGAGGGTGTGTGGATGTGATGTGGGAATAGGTTCGGGCTTCAGAGGATGGTCCGTACTGCAATAATTCCAGTAAAAGAAAATAGGAACCCGGGAACAACGATAAAACGAAAGAAAAAAAAGAAAAAAAGAAGAAAGAAAAAAAGAAAAGAGAAAAAAGAAAAAGAAAAAAGGTTGCCAGTCAGTGGCAGTAAATGGTAACTTGGTAAAGTGAGGAGAAGGGAATGAACAGAGGCAGAACAAGAGGGGGAGTGGATGGCGAGAGGGCCTGCAACGGGCCAGAGGTTCGGACAGGCGATATGACCGGGGATGCTGATAATTGGTGAGCGAGGGAAAAAGAGAGGAGAAATGAGAGGTGAAAGGATGGGAACCGAGAGAGAGAAAGAGAGAAAGACAGGGAGAGACGAAGGGCAAAAAAAGTGGAGGAGGGCGAGGAAAGTGTGGGTTGAGGTTCTTTGGGCAGTGCGATCCAAGGCTTCGAATCGATCGTCTGGCACTGAGGGACCGATGGGGAGATAGAGAGTGTGGAGTATGCACTGGATCAATGATTCTACTGCGTAGGTGTTCGTTACTCAGCTCCGTTGTTTAACTAACTACTGAGTACTGAGTAGTTATTCAGTGAGGATGACTGGCAAAAGAAACGACTTGCAGAGAAGACATGATTCTTCCAGACTTCCAGAAGGTCGCGGCACGGCGGGTGCGGGCGTCGTCAGAGACTCGCCGATGGGGCCGATCCGGTACTGGTATTTTTATTTATTCCGTCGGTCCTCCTCACCAGAGGCAGTCTAGATTCTGCCCGCGATATTACGATCATCTGATGGCCTGCCTGGATCTTGTTTTTTGACTCACTATCGGGACCGTGACCGGGATCGATATAAAATGTCCACGTTAGTCCTCCAGAGTCCAGGCATGAATTCCCTCCTCTTCTTCGTCGTAGGTAGGTATGTACCTAATATACTTAATACCCTACACACAGGGATCGAATCCTCAGCCCCAGCATCTAGGGAGAGGAGCGATGAACATCCGGAGTACACCGTATAGAAATCACCCCACGATCCCTGTACCCTGTCTACTCCGTACAGATAGTACAGAGTATATACTAGATACTCATCCATCCCTCCATTCCGACGGAAAGATACTCCGTAGACAGGAAAAAAAAAAAAAAAAAAAAAAAAAAAAAAAAAAGAGAGAGAGACAGATAAAGTGAGCGGAGAGAGTGGAGCGGGGACGAAATGGTTAGTCCAGGACAGGCTTCGTGGGTTTTCTAGAATCTCGCGGGCTGGACGGAATCCATCGACTACGCCAGACTAAGAATAACCTCCGCCTCACAGGATGGTCGAAGGATTTCGGTCGCATCGTGTCCCACTGACTCAGTCGTCAGTCATCACTTGTCTTTCCTATTTTTATTTTTCTTTCTCTTTTGATTTTCGCTACCGGGCGTGGTTTGTGGACTGATCTGAAGAGAGAAAGCCTGGGTAAGTGAGGCAGAGATCTACAGAGTACAGAGTGGAGGGAAGCAATCATCTACTTCGTACTACGTACCAGTCGTACTCCGTACTACGAGTAAGTAAAAAGCCAGCTGTAATTTTGGGCGATCTTTGTTTGTGATTCTAGAAATTCCATCCGCATTCCTGCAGCGACTGACTTGGCAACACGTTGAGGGGAAGCTGAGCTGGTTGGAGCCCTCAGGGGTGGCAACCAACCACTGACGCAACTCCCTGAAGGTGATGCATTATGATATAATCGGCGTGGTACAGAGGTGTAGGAGGCAACATCTGTACACGGAGTATGAGTAGGGAGTATTGATTCGATTTATTTGATTGTGTTATTGCCGAACTCTCGAGTCCGAGTCCTCGACTCTCTCTTTTCTCCCTGTCCTCAATTTACGCTGCATTCCGGGGTAACGGTCGATCATGCGATCATGCGATCAGGTCTCCAGCATCCCTCCCTCGCGATGACGATGATTCGATCTTTTTTTATTACTCATTAATTTTCGGTGTTTTCTTTTTTTAACCGGGTTGGCACTGGCACTGGCTGGCACTGACTAGCAGAGGTGAGGGACTTTCAAAACCCACGGGATAAATTTTCATGCTTAATCAATTTACCTGAATATTATTCTTGCAAGTAAATGTGGACTCGTCTTGAGAAAGTGGGCAGGAAAAAGTGGACTCAGGTCGGCCGATTATCTAATTAGTTGCCTGACTGCCTGGGGCCATAGTCTTTGCAAATCCCGTCACGCCGATTCGTTCCGCGTCTGCCAAAGGGCGGGGAGTACTGAGTAGACTAGGTTCCCCAGTGACGGTTACTCAGTAGGACGGTGTAGGTAGGTAGCCTAGTTCCCCGGGAACCAACTGGACTTTCTTTGTGTTCCATGTGAGGAGGTCGAACAGATCGAGCTCTTTTAAACTCTATGTTTGCTGTTCACCTACCAGTCGACGATCCACCGATCTGAGGGCGTACCTTACTTACGACGGAGTACCTACTCTTGGGCAAGGAATCCCGCGAGATCCTATCCTATCTGGAGACATACGGAGTACATCGTACCACCCATATTACCTGCTCCTGCTACTAAGGTCGGTATATGCTGTACGTAGGGAGTCCAAGGCCGGTCGCATGTGGCTCGACCACTATATATCTGCGGAATAGGAACATCGACCCCCTCGCATTCAGGGATCATCCCCGCCGTCCTCTCGCCCTCTCTCCTCTACCCCGGAGTCCCATCCATGTCGTTTCGTTCTACTAGGTTTTCTCGTCCCCCCAAGTCCACAGACAAGGTACGCTACCCCGCATCGCCGTGGCGGGCCAAGTCGACCCGGGACCGGGGGTCGCCTTTGTTTGAATCCGGGGTCGGGATTGGACATCGTATTTAGAAGTGTACATTTAGAACTGATTAGCTTCTCTCATTCATCGTCGTGGTAGTATCGGTGCGATTGTAAATGCAAAATCCTGAACGCTGAGGGATGGAAACCTGCCCATGCACCTTCCCCTAACTTCCTAATCCCAGACAGACTTCTCGTAAATGGCGGTGTAATCAAGACACGGCGGCTTCCGTAAAACGCATGGAAGAGAAAATGTAGGACCAAGGAAAATACACACGGAAACATCGAAAAGGAATAAAATTCATGGGGTACAAAGAAAAGAAAAGAAAAGAAAACATGTCGAGGGTAAAATGAACGAACATTAAATAAAGAACAACAGAGGTAAATCGGTTAAAAGTCTAAAAAGCAACGCTGATGGCAAGTATCCCAAACCCCACTTTTAAATGCCAGAGACGGGAAACAGGAAATCGAGGAAACGAAGAAACTATCGTACACAAGGGGTAGGTGGAAAGGCTAAGACATTTGCCTTAGGAGAGCAAGTTCTTCAACGACGGGCTGGCGCTGGCACCAGACGACCCGTTGGTGCCGTTGGTGTGCCGACTGCTGCTCGTGAGGGCCGCCGGTGCCAGGACGGGCGTCTCCTCCAACTTGGCCGGGGTGAGTCCCCGGGGATCGACGTGCGCCTGGGAAACTGGCGGCGACTGGGTCGCCGCCTTCAAGACGCGGTCAACCGAGTAGACACGTGCCGGCGGCCCGCCATTCAGGGCACTGAGCGAATGCGGAGGCGAGTGTCGAACCATTGTTGCTTGCACGTCCGGAGGTGAGGCTGATGGCGCGTACGCACGTGACCCTGCCGTGTGTGAGGGATGAGGCGAGGACATGGCGACGGGCCCGTAGGGACTTTGATGGGGTGGGTACGGCTGAGGAGGCGGGTGGGCAGGATGAGCTCCGCTGTAGTGAGGCGGAGGCGCGTGGTGGGAAGGCGAAGGCGCATATCCATTCATGTGGTGTGCTGTCGGCGGCGGCGGCGGCGGTCCCGGAGGCCCTCCGCGGTAACTGGGAATTGGGATGCCGTTTCGGAGCTTGTTGTCGCCGTAATCACTCGGTCGTTGCTCATATCCCGCGTACCATTCCGGTCCGTTGTGTCCATTTTGCGGGGGTGCGATCGGCCTTGGAAGGACTCCTCCCGTCTGCGGAGGATGCGCGTGAGGCGCGTAAGAGTGGCCGTGGTATTCGGCAAGTCGAGGAGCCGGAAGGACAGGACGCTGAGCGGAGTACGGAGACGGCCGTGGCTCGGGAGATGGCTGAGCCGCTATTTTCTTGAGGTGGCATTTATGGCATTCGTACAACGCCTGGCCTTGCGGGCCTCCAGGTCCGTCGAGACTAGTCGTATTTCGCTCGGCAAGGCTGTACTCCCCGTTGAGCTTCGGGAGCGGTGGCTGCGAGGGGGTTCGATGAAGGTACGGTGGGCTCGCCGATGCAGCACTCGGATATCTGGGTCCGGCAGGTTCATTCAAGCCTCCACCATTGAGCAATGGCGTACCGTGATGAACAATGGTCGCCAACCGTGATTTATCCACGGGCCACCACCTGGGGCTGTACGCGGTCGAGCAACGTGCACATTTCTTCGTCGTATCTCCTCCGCCGAGGATCCGGGCCGGGGGGCGATTGTCGGAATCGATGTCCATCTCGTCCGGGGCAGCCTCGGGCGATGTAACGGTGTTCTTCGGATTGTCCTTGACAGTAATCGGTTGGGGATTGGAGATACCATTGGCAGCACAAGCCGACCGGCGGCTTATCACGGATGTCCCTCCATGCGATGACGCGCTAGGATATTGCTGCACAGAGGCAGCCCTCCGTTCAGTCTCGGTCTTGCTCAGATCCGCTTGCTTGTAGATCTCAGAAAACCGCGCGAGGGCGTTTTCGCCATCTTCCCCAGTTGGCTCGCCGATTTCGTGGACAACGGAAGTCACGGTGTGGTTAGGACACCAGATCCCTGCCGTGATGACTCCCGTCTCCTCGCCAAGCTTGACGCTACTCACGGAATCTCTTCGCGAGCCTTTGACGGGTGTCACGTGAAACCCAAAAAGATAGTTCGCCTGGTGCGCACAGCCGACGTGGAACCGAGCATTGCAGCCGTTGAAATGGCACGGCACGCATGCTCCCCGGGTGGAGTTGCAAATCTTACACTCCTCTTGATGCCGTTCCGAGGGAATGAGTCCGAATCCCTCTGCAACTTCCAGACTTTTCGCGTCGCGAAACTTGATTTCCGGCGTCCAGACCGCGCAAGTAACATGAACCCAGTTGCTGCCGGTAGTCGCTTTGAGTGGTTCTCGAGGACCGACCGGTTTCCCCACGGCTTCTTGTCTTTGTCGATACAGCTTGATGGCCTCGCTCACCATTTCCTTTTCCAGTCTCTCCTTCTCCCGGTCTCGTTCACTCTTCTTCTTGTGGGTCGATCTCGGGGTCTCCATCAGCTCATGTTCAGTCCAGGTCACCGGACACAAGACACATTCGTAGCGAGTCGAGAGTTTCGGGCTCCGATCGTTCGAGCACATATCGCACAACCACTTGACACAATTGCTAGTCGGGCTGACGCCATAGCATCTTCGGTGGACGGTTAGACGGCAGTCTCGGCAGGAAAGATGCTGATCGCCCATGGGTTCCATCTTGTTGCAAACGGCGCAAGGGAGCGTTTTGGCCCTGGGAGGATCCGGGTGGATGGGCGGCGGATCCGGAGCCTTTTCGGGGGCTGGTTTCTTCTTCGGTGGGGGCTCGACTGAAGTGGCTGTAGAGTTGGCACCACTATCCTTGTCGTTAATGGGCCTCCTTTTCTTGGTCGACTCTTGCTGCACCTGGGGATTGGCGTTCACCACGACACCAATCGAGGCGGCCGTAGCCGCGGTCGCGGGACTGATGCTGATTGGGATTTCCGTTCCGAGGAGAAGTTGGACCAGCAGTTCTTCGTCCATGCGCCGGCGCCACGACTTGTTGCCGCTTTGGTTAACGCGTTTGGCGACCTCATCAACGCTCTCCCACTGGATGCCGTATTTCCGCCACAGCAGAGCGCAACGCAGACAGAGGGCCACGGTAAGCTGCGGGCCTTTGTCGCGTTGCCTAGAAGACGGCTCGCTCGGCGTCGTGGTGCCGGGCGGAACTCCCGGGGCACGTCGCCATTGGCGTGATGTTCGTTCCAAGCAGAACTTGCACTGAAATCCGCGTTTCTTCTCGGTTGCTTTGTCGTTGTCATATGCGGAGTCGTCGTGGTCGTCTGCCACGTCGTCAACAAGCTTTGCAGCACTGCTTCGCTTAGCTTCCTTCTTGCCCCGCCGACCTTCATAGGTGCCCCATATTTGGCGACCGCGATTCGTCCTTTTCCACATGTAATAAAAGCGAACAATCTGACGATGCGGCACCGTGCCGACATGTTTGGTCACATGACGCAGCTCCGACCCAAACTTGGAGACCCCCTGCTCGAACAGCTTCACCTCATCCGGGCTCAGATGCGGTTCCTTGAGGTCCTCGTACTTGTTCATCTGCTTCAACTTGCCTAGGGCGACATCAGCGTCGAAACTATTAGAGTACAGTAGTTCCAAGGCTTTGTCCAGAAAATTCGTAGAGTATGGTGTCACATCCAGGTCGGGCGCTATTTCCTTTGCCCGGGCCATGTATCGATCGATAAACTGCTCGCGGTCGGTGGGGTTCAGATCTGCGCCGGGGGCGTCTTCCTCGCCGCGTAAAGAAAGTTGGGTCGGAGTGGGCATTTTGAATAGCGGTTCTGCGGTGTAAACTTGCTTCCCGTCGACGGTGACCAGCTCATCCTCGCCTCTTGGTACGTACCCCTTCGGCTCATCTAGGACATATTTCGGTCGATTGGCTCTTTCTTGCTTCGCGGCTTCTTGGGCGGCGTGTGCTTCCTTGGCGAGTTTCGAATCCTTCCGATTGCTGGAGCCCTTGGGGAGCTTCTTTTTGATGTCTACCGGCTTGACGTATTTCACGGGGCGTCCAAGCCACTCAGTGACTTGAGCCTGGTGTCGTCCACCTAAACGGGAACTCGCTCGAGGGTATATTCGGTCGTCGTAGTCGAGAGCATCTTCAACGTTGCAATGGTGGCCTAGATAGCGATACGGCCACATCCGCGCTTGCGCCTTCTGTTCTTCCGTAGCTGGTCGGGTCGCCTGCTCCTCGACGGGTGCGGGGGTATTACCGGCCGTATCGGTTGCGACATGTGGTTCTTCTTCTTCCTCCTCGACGATTTCTTCCTCGACCTCTGGCTGCGTTTCGCCGAGAACCGGAGTATGTCGAGCCTCAAGTTTGCGCTCTTGGGCTCGACTACAGGCGGCGCAGGCCCACGCGAATCCTCGTGCCGGTTTTTTGGTCAGGACGGGTCGTACACATAACATATGGTATGTTTCGTGGCAAACGGCACAGTCCACAGAGTTATTGCTCGCGGCATACAAGCTACACCGCTTGCAAGTTTTGACCGCACTGCATAACTCCTTACCTCTCCCAATTTCCACAAGAACAAACCGCCAGCGCTCATCCAGAACCTTCTTGACATTCGAAGGGACGTTAATCACCTTTTTGGTGGGAATTACCTCATAATACCGATGGATGTAACGGTCGAACATCTTGTCATACCAGAAGCAGTCTCGGCTCTTCCGATATTCGTCGGAGTCTTCAATCTCCGACGAATGCGCGATGTGGCATTTCCCTCGTAGTGAGGTAAGCGGGCACGTGTCGGAGTGCATCGACGCAAATACAAGCCTCGTATCGGCCACCTTGCGTTGAATGTCACGTGGTCGATAATACCAATTCACCCGCAGCGCCTCGATCGGGCCGGAGGGCGCGTTTCTGGAAGGGATGAACTCCATAATCCGCGCCAGATAATACGGTTCACCCGGCGGTTCGCAGATGAGATAAACATGGTCTAAAGGGGGAAGAGTCAATCATAATAAATTTCAATAGAGAAACGAAGGCTGGGGAAAACCCAAGACAAGATAAAAATTTAAAAAAAAAAAAATAAAGGCAGACACTCACCATTCACCGCAAATGTGGTGCCATCGTCAGCCGTGATTTTTCCATCTTCCAAGTAGGCGCCGCGACTCTCGAAAGAGACCATGTTAGATTCACCGTGTCCCTGGGTAGCTCCCGGGGCTGTTGTGAAGACCTTCTTGGTTGCGTTGCCATTGGGGGTGTTGGTACTTGACGAACTGGCGGGTTGTTTTCGTTTCCTCGAAGTTGACGACCCGCCGGTCTCCTCAGGCTTGGCAGAAAAGGACGAAGTGCCAGGAATCGAATCTTTGGCGGCGAAGGCGACGTTTGCACCATTCACCGCCGTTTGATTTTTCCGCGCGTTTGAAGACGACAGCGTTGACTTTTCGGCTTCTTGTTTTGAGCCATTCGGGGTGTTGTTAGCATTGGGGTTGACACCACTCGTCCGCTTGCCAGATTTGATTGCGGGTTGGGAGGCCTCTAGATCCATGTCGATGTCGCGATCCTCCGCGTAGTTAGGACGGGGAGCAGCATTACGGCCTCTGGAACGGGTGCCATAAGGAGCCGGAGTAGCAGAGGTGCTGGGTGGCTCCGTACCAGCAGCCTCTGAAGGAGATGCGCTGGTGGCCATGAGTTGAGTGGGCGGGTCATTCACGGTGGCGGCCCCTTGGGGGGTGGGAGAGTCGGCCGATTCCGTTCGTGAAGATTGACCAGGGGTGGGCATGCGTCGTTGGCCGGCAGCAACAGGAGCACCAGAGGGAGAGTCGGGACTCACGTGTTGCTGCGACTTCTGGGGCGGTGACCTATCCGAGGCCATGACCAACCCTCAAGCGCGAAAGGAGAAAAAAAGGATGAAAGATCAGGGACAAAAAAATGAAAAACAAAAATCAAAGACCCGTGAGGAAGCAGCAATGCGCCTCCAGCGCTGCGTCGGAGGGTCTTCGATACGGGTGGGAACACCGAATGCCTCGGACGCAGAGATGCAAAAGCTCAGCAACGGGCCGTGTCGGGTAGAAGATCCCTCATGAGATGTGATGGTGCAGATGGTTGGTGTCGAACACTATCCGCCGAGTATCAGAAGAGGGAGGAAGAGAAAAAGAGAAATGGGGGAAAACGAAAAAGGGAGAAAAGGTGCTGGAGGGCAAGAGTGTCGGCCCAAAATGGACTAGAGCGTCACTTTCGTTGCCCAGGTTAGAAAATCGTAATCGTCCTATCTCCCCTTCTCGTTTCCTGCTTTTTTTCCCCTTTGAATGGTGCCTTTGGTTTTCCGCAAGGGAGTTGGAAGGTCAATGGCGAATTGAGGAAAACGAAAAATGGCACACAGGCGTACCCGACTATCAGGATCGACAACCAGCCGGGAATGACAAGAATAAACTACTAGCCGAAAGAGAATCGAACCTTCGAAGACCTCCGAGCAGGGAAGACAAAAGACGAAAGACGAATATATGTAGGAAGGAAAAATTTACGAGACAAGATGAGACAAGATAAAGGAGAGAAAGGAAAGAAATTAAAAAAAGGAAGGGGAAAGAAAAAGAAAACGGGCTGTCAAAGGTGCTTGTAGTCCAATGATAGTAACAGTGCAGTGAAAGCAACACAAGAACAAAGCCCTTAGAACCGATTGGGGGGGGGGTGTAGAGAAGACCCCGTGGCGTGAGTGTAGTAAATGAAGAGTAAACGAATCTGGAACAGACGTAGCCAGCCGATAATAGACTCGAACTAGTGGATAGTCTGACCGGGTGTATGCAAGTGCAGCGAAGGGGGGAGGGAAGATGGGAGTTGAGGAGGATATTGAGGCGAATACACCACGGGAAAGGGAGGAGGGATAAGAAGAGAGAAAGGACAAACGTCGGTGGGTCAGTGGAGTCGGGTAGAGGGACACAAGAGAGGAAAAGGCGACTAAGCCAAGAGTGGCAGAGAGTCGCCGGTAGGGAAGGTGAGGAAGAGAGGGAGAGGAGAGAAGAGGAAGAGAAAAGAGCAGAAGCGAGAAAGAAAGAGAACAGAAGACTCAGGAAAGCCGTCCAGGATCCCGACCAGTCCACGTCCTCGCCCCTAGTCCCGATGTGTTAATATGACGGATCCTCCATCCACCAAGAACCAGAGAAAATTCATGATGACCATCTCCTTGCCCTTTGAGCGAAAAAAAAATAATAATCATGAATTATGGGTTGATACTTGGGCCGGGCCCAGCGTGCCGGTGGTCATCTCGCTGGTCCCGCCTCGGGGTTTTGACTATCATGATCACGATCATTATTCAATTCATATGTCTCGAATTACTTCTTTCCCAGAGGAAGATTACTATATAAAACCATAACTAGATCGGTGGTTGCTCCCCTTGCTCCCTTCGAATGGCATGCTGCCCCGTTGAATGATCTACGTAGTAAGTAGTAACTGGGTTAGCGGGAAGGAATCGGAGTAGTTATAGACGCCTTGTCGCCAGTCCTGGCGGAAAGGGATTGCGAGTGGACCGAACCACTGGTGGCGGTATATGGGAAGGGGGCATGGGAAGGAAAGAAAAAAAGACGGATGGGCAGTGGAATCAAGGGAAGGCAGAAACAGAAGATAAACGGGTAAACGATTCAGGGAATGGAAGTGATTTTATTTGATTATTATTTTAGATTTTTTTTTTTGATTGGGTCAGGGCTGAAATGGTTATATTTCTTACACAGATAGACTAAACTAGCATCGAGGGTTGGGTCGTTGTCTTTTTCTTTTTCTTTTTCTTTTCTCTCCCCCCTTCCTCTCTCTTTCTTACGGGCTTGTACTCCGTACACCGCAGAGGGACAGTCGACCCGAGGGAAACCTAAAGGGTATGGATGCACAATAATAATCTGTGGCAGGAATGTTGTCACGTAGGGCAGCGCATGCGCGTTGGATCTGAAATTCAAATTGCCAAGTCCTCCGAGTTAAATGGCGTTGCAGGCGCAGCAGACAACCCAAGTCCCTACCGTTCGGAGCACTGTAGGTCGGAATCTTCTGGTCAACGGCCTGTTTTTATCCCGTTGGGCTACTGATCAATAATCCATGACTCCGGCTTTCACAATGAGATTATTATCATTATCACTATCATTCTCTGGGTTGAATGTGGATATAGATAAGATCAGCATAGGGAGGTTTCAAGAAGGATGGATGATGATTCTTGAATACCCAATTTACGGGGCCCTCCTTTCCTTTCCTTCCCTTGTTTGTCTTGTAACAGATGTAGATGACATCGGTATGATACTGCCTGCTTTGGATGATACCTAGTGAAACTAGGCACAAGCTGGGACTGTTTTCAAGACCATGTCAAGAATCCAAGAGAAAGAAAAAAAGAAGAAAATAGCAAAGCCTGACAAGTCTCTTATATAAAGAGATAGAAGAAGGGAAGGAGTGAGTAAAATAATGTCGAACATCCTTCCCCTGACGTGAGGTCGAGTGTAAGAATTTATTATTCAACCGAGTGCGGCAACAATAATTACGGGGGGGCAAAGGGAAGCTAAACCAAGGGGAGGGGCATTTTGCAGAATGGGACTTCTGTACCACCCAAGAGGGCCTCAAAGAGCATGGATGGGGAGGCGCTGAAAATGGTAAAGCTCCAAATAGACGACCGAAAACTCGGTTCAGAACTTCAGAAACAGCACCGAAAAGGGAGCAGAACACGGGTTCCATGGCTCCTGCAGTGCTAACCAACTAGTGATGATTAGCAGCTACACAGTAGATCCTTAGGCATGGGCGCGAGTTCTTATGCGAACTACGGACCGTCTGCCATACGCCGGGCGGCGTTGCCATCGGAAGGGCGGACGGTATAGCCGCTGGTTCGATCTAATTTCTTCTTTCTTTTTTTATTACTACAATATCAGAGAACGTAGCAGCTTTTTTTCTTCTTCCTCAAGGTATCACTAGGCGCCATGGCAGCGTGCTGATCGCCTGGTGGTAAAGTTGAGTCAAATGATAACACAATCTGGAGGGAAACCCTTTGCTAGCGCCTCCGGAAAACCTAGTCATTAATATGGTTGGCTATTCCTGCCGGCTGAAAAGCGCTGGGAAGGAGAATGCCTTTTCCTTCCCCGCCGCGACGGGGCTCTTTTCTTCTTACTTTTTTTTTTTTTCTTACGTTCTTGGCCACCCATTGATCTGGCAGCCTGTTGGAGCTGATCGATGATCCTCTAGGCGATTGTATGTAGAGTACTCCGTACAATCGTTGCATGTAGCAGAGTTACAAAATAATAAATAAAAAAATATCACAAAGGTTCCGCTGTCTTCGTTGTGCTTGGTAAAATCAGATCGCTTTGGGAATCTTGCATCGCTCCCCAAGCCGCACTAGTACTGGCATTCTCTCTTGCCATGATGCAAAACGGTCAAGCGACTTACGTACCTTGGGTGCTCCGAGGGTGATATACCACTCGGGATGTGAGCCAATGATGTCTTCTGCTGCAGGAAAAAATACCTCCATGGCCGATGATTTGCTGCCTGGTGGCCGTCCCGACTCTGTGTTGCCACATTACAATCGACGACTAGCCTGCCACACCACCGAAAGCAGAGGCCCCATCCTTGGGCTCGGGATTATTGATGTGGATTGTGGAATGACCGATTCTAATCGTACCTCTTGCCTAGTCGTCGACAGGGTGTGTCTGTAGCTTGATGAGCTGATAGGACTCGAGATGCTTTGCCTATTCCTGACCGATATATGATTTGGGTGGCATTATTCCTTACTGCGAGGGATGTGCACGAAATACCACACCTCTCTCTTGCGTTTGTTACTAACCCGGCCACCTGCCATCCATGTTCCGTGAGAGTGAATAAGGGCGAGTCCTGCGCCTGAACGCACTTGTACCAAGAATATCATTCAATTACGGTTTAGGGATCCGGGTTATCACATGCCTGCGAAACCCAATCACATCGGTCGCTTAAATACGTTGGAAGTTGGGACATGGTGTTGGTCGAGTGTAGAGGTCGCAAAAGATATTGGGGTATTATCTTCCGTCGGACCGGGATGAAAGGAAAATTGGAGCTAAAGACCGTTCGATAATTCAATACTTTTACCATCGATGAACAATCCGAATATTTCCTAGGCTGGAGTTATCTCGGAAGACATCTTGTAGTTATAGTCAACCCCTGGTGTCAACACATTACGGAGTAGTAAGTGTCTTGACTCTTGAGTATTGCGTAGATAAATATATCTTTTACTCCGTACGGATACTACGTAGTATGGTTCCCTCTGAGCAAACCGGGAGTGGGTCCCTCGAGGTGGCCTCTTTTTCTTTTTTCTTTTTTCCCTTTTCCCTCTGCTTTCAGGCCATTACTCCGGGTCAAGGCTGAAGATTAAATGGCGCGTCCGCCGAGACATCCGTACCTGGGATTTACGGACGACTAGACTCCGTGTGCTTATTATTACGGGCATCAACTTAAATCTTCTTTGTTGTCGTTGTTTAACAACCAAAAAGTAGGATCTGCGTCGACAGGACGTGAGGGGAGGCGGGGGCGAGTTAAGTTGGAACTATCGGTGTCAAGGGGCATGTCAATAATAACAATTCTGTACATAAGCCACCATTTGCTCATGCGGAGCAGGGTTTGGTTAGGAAGGTCAGTCAGAAACAACACTTACTTTGGGTCCAGGCCAGTAAACCGGCGCTGTCAGGTGACCAGCAGTTGGCGTGTTGGTAGATGCCTACAACAACCCCGTTGGGCGGGGGAGTCTACAATAAATGTGAGCAAAAGAGTGATGTGCAAGTCGTTCAAACTGCAGTGACTGCTTTCCTGTGCGGGAATTGCTTCCTATGGAGGTTCTCTGTGGAAGACGCACCTCATAAATAGCACGTAGCCCTTGCTCATTCCCGTACGCGGTACGGGGCAGAGAAAAAGAAGAAAGCGTGGCGGAGGAATGTGTACCTGCTACTCCATACCGTCTGTGCTCTCGACTCGAAGGATCAACGGGCGGAGTCGGTAGATGGTTCCAGTTGCTCGCCCTCCCTGCCACAGGAAGTCTTTTCCCGCGATGGAGGCGAGTAGTCAGCATGAGAATCAAATCAAACAATTCGAGAGAATGAAGAAAATACGGATTTGCGTGCTATTTTATTTTTATCATATTTATTTATTTTTTTCGGTCGCGTGGAATCGTGGTCACCTCGGAGCATGATGATTAATTAATGAGTCGATGACAATGATCTGGCTTGCCTTTCACGGAGGAAAAAAGTCAAGGACAAGGCCAGAAATTGCACAGGCAGGCTAAACCCGTTCGGAGCGAGCAGACATCCCCCCGATCCATTCATATGGGAATATGCGGATCAGCAGGGCTCCGATTAGCGGATGACGAGACGATCCAGGAACGTTCCGCATTGGAAGGCTTGCAGGGTTGTCGGCTTGTCAACAACGCCTTAGGCTGCCCGGCTAGTTCGCCTAGTCTCAGTGCCGCTTCTGCCGCCTTACTGGCCTGAGGCATCACAACTTGTCTGCGCCTTCCCAAAATGAAACGCGTCCGTTGCACCCGCGTTGCGCCTTCCACTTGCGTAACAAACGGTCGGGAGGTCCGAGGTCATCCGGTAATCTGTTTCACCCTTGGCAGGGAAGATTCGAGGGAAAAGACATCTTATAAGCGCCCATCTACCTAAGGTCCTGCCTTTCCTCCCTGTTCCCGGTATACGATCGATGGAATCGCCTCTGCCGTTGACTAGATAACTATTCCGTACCTAGATAACCAAGAGGGCCGTTCAAGGCATGTCTGCACAGCCCGGACAGCCATTCCAGTCTCATGGCTTTCAAACCTCGGTTGATATTGCTCGCCAACAGGCGTATTCTGTAGCTCCCCTGGCGGGGCAGAAACGACTACCGGATCGGTCCCCTGAGAGCTCCTTGAAAGTCTCGAACTCCAAGCAATCAGGTCATTCGACGCCTTCGGTGGATTTCGTTCGGCCTCGTGTAACTTCCTCTGTTCCCAAGAATCGCTTGGTTGCTAGTGAAATATCTCCCGTCGCGGCTGCCCAGGTCCCTCAACAACAAAGAACGGATACCGTGAGTCATGAATTAAACGGAGATCCGATCTTGTTCTTGCAACATCGTCGATATGGATTACCTCCCATTCTCGTCAAAAATTTTGCGGCGGTCGGGGTGAGCAGCATCTATCCTTGGCAATCAGCATGTTTGCTGGCCCCCGGCCTCCTGGAAGGGAAGCGGCATTTAATTTATACAGCCCCAACGGGCGGTGGCAAATCCCTGGTGGCTGATGTCTTGATGCTGAAACGCATCATAGAAAATCCCTCCTGCAAAGCGATCCTAGTTCTCCCCTACGTTGCTTTGGTGCAGGAGAAGTTGAAGTGGCTCAGACGCATTGTGCAGGATCTTGAAAAGCATGTTTATGACGACGACGACGACGATCCAACTCGGGCGAAGCCTTACTATCAGCGATGGAAGAAACTCCAGAAATCGATCCGTGTCACTGGTTTCTTCGGCGGCAGCAGGACCACCGCTTCCTGGGCTGATATGGACATCGCTGTCTGTACCATAGAGAAGGTCTGCTTTAAGGGCATCTCCTGTATTTCTTGAATATCCAATTGACTGCTGTATTGCCTTTTAGGCCAATTCACTGATTAACACCGCGATCGAAGAATATACCATCGGAAACCTAGGCGTCGTCGTTCTAGACGAGCTGCATATGCTTGACGATGAACATCGGGGCTACCTTATGGAACTGATGGTCACCAAGTTGCTTTTGCTACAGCAAGACATCCAAATCATCGGCATGAGTGCCACCCTTTCGGTATGAACTCAATTTCTAGTGGCATAGCATTTCCACAGACTCATCAAAGTATAGAATACGGAAGTATTGGCGGAATGGATGAACGCAGAATACTATATCTCGACTTATCGGCCCATTCCAATTGATGACTATCTTGTCTATGAAAATGCAATTTACCCTGCCGCAACGTCCCGACAGCTCTTTCACACAATTACTAAATTAGCATCAACAAGTGTCTCTATTGCGGATACCATGCCCCCTCATAGTATCATTCAAGCTTCAAGTTTCCGAGAACTCGCGAACCCGTCGACAAATTCAATGGTGGCGCTCTCCGTGAATACAGCCGCTGCGGGATATGGCGCGCTGGTGTTTTGTGGCAGCAGACAAGCTTGTCAGTTTCATGCGGCCATCATAAGCGAGGCAATGCCCGGCTCTTCCATGGTCGACCCCCAGGAACTGAGCAGGCGGCTTGATTTACTTGCCGAACTACGAAGTCTGCCTAGTGGTCTTGACCCCGCCCTAGAGAATATTCTTATTAGAGGAGTAGGATTTCATCGTGAGATGCCCTATTTGCATGGTTTTATGTGGTCCGCTTTGTCGACTGACTTAATTTCAGATGCGGGGATGACTGCGGAGGAACGTGAACTTATTGCGCAGGCTTATGACCAAGGGACCCTGAGGGTACTTGTGGCTACTTGCAGTCTTGCTGCGGGTGTTAATCTTCCCGCAAGAAGAGTAATTATAAACGGTGCACGGATGGGTCGGGACTTGGTCGGTCCAGCGATGCTGTAAGCTCCCTCAATGATGAAGAATGCATGGAGCGTCCTAACCAAAATAGACGACAAATGTGTGGGCGAGCAGGCCGCAAAGGAAAGGACGAAGTAGGTGAGACATATCTCATTTGCGGCAAGTCGGATTTTGAAGCTGTATGCGACCTGTTGGAAGCCGATATGCCTGCCATTGAAAGCTGCCTTGCCCCGGAAAAAAGAGGACTCAAAAGGTAAGAGGCTTGAGTCATGCGTCTTGGGTACTATGGTTGCTAACCAGTGTTTGAAGGGCACTGCTGGAGGCTATAGCAACAGGGCTCGTCTCGGGATTCGATGCAGTCAAGGAATATGTGAAATGCACTCTTCTTTGTCGAATGGTAGACAAGAAATTAGCCTACAGCATTATGAACTCTGCGCTTCGAGAATTGATTGATGAGGAGCTTCTTTTACAGAAAGAAGATGAAGCGTATGAAGCGACACTGCTTGGGCAAGCCGTGGTTGCTTCTGCCTTCGCTCCCGAAGATGGCCTTTTTGTCCATGAAGAACTGAAGCGAGCCTTGCAAGCCTTTGTGATGGACGGGGACATGCACATTTTTTACATGTTTACTCCTCTCCAAGTGGCGATTAACACTCAGATTGACTGGCCTATTTTCCGAGATCAGTTGGATTTTCTTGATGATAGTGGGTTGCGAGCTTTACAATTTGTCGGCGTGCAGCCTGGGTTTGTAAATTCGATGTACGCCAGCCAGCCGGTGCTCAATTCACATATCCTGAGGAGCTAACATTGTCATAGGGTACAGAGCGGTGCGTCTTTGAAGGAGAGTACTCCGGACCAGGTGAAAACTGCTAGAATCTACCGACGCGCCTATACTGCATTCCAACTTCGTGATTTGAGCAATGAGGTGCCATTATCAACAATCGCCGCCCGGTATCGAATCCCTCGTGGGGCGGTGCAAACTTTGGCCCAACAGTGCCATGGGTTTGCAGCCGGCATGGTAAAGTTCTGCCAACGGATGGGATGGGGCATGCTCGCGGCAGTTCTCGATCACATGCGAGATCGATTGGAAGCCGGAGCTCGCGCCGATCTACTGGAGATGGCCCAGGTGACCTATGTGAAGGGTTGGACCGCACGGCTGCTTAGGGATAACGGATTCCGAAACCTGCGAGCCCTGGCAGAGGCAGATGCGAAGGATCTTGTCCCTGTTCTAATGATGGTATGTGGACATGCCATAACGGAGTATGCGATGCTGACCCGATTTAGGTTAATCCGCGCAAAGCGCAAAAAAGTCAACTGCATCCTAGCGAAGCTGAACGCTATTCTAAAAAGTTGCAGGCTAAGGCCGAGATCATCATCGCATCAGCGAACAAAATCTGGGGTAAGTGTAGTACCTAATTGTTCTTATGGTGATGCAGCTAACCTTTTTTGAAATTGTACAGAACGCGAGATGCAAATGGAGTTGGAAGAGTGACATATTTTATTATATTAGATAAGTATCTTTTTGCATAAGTATCTTTTTGAAAAACATCTGGGTACGCGATCTCAGTTCATTCTTTGTGTATTTGATTGTTAGACTTTAACGGTGATATTTTTGATCTTTAAGGGTATACATGATAGATATCCACCTTTTTGTCTTGATTGGAATAAAGACACGGATTGAAAACTTGGGCTGTGCATTACTTGGAAGCCTAGGATTTTAATGAAATGATGGACTGACGATTCTACCAATCAAGAAATGCTACTCCAGTAATTCATCGCTTTCAATAATGCAGAAAGCATCCAAAAACAACATCCACAATGATTCAAACCAAGATACAGACATTAAACCCTGTTAAACTTCTTCTGGGCCGCTATCACCTGGCCTTGATCGACAAAGTCCACCAGGACTACATTGGCCAGTCGGCCATGTTTCGAGCTGCAGAGATCGGCCTGCGCTCCGATACTCCCTTCCCCAGAGACAGCGTTCGTCCTCGGGGCTCGAAGACGGTCGGGGATCAAGACTCCTAGAATATCAACGTCTAGAAAATGGTTAACGATGTACATGCGCCCGTCTGCATTCGCATTTGGTGGCCGATCGATACTGCAATTTGGAAACTTGCGGTCGGTCACGCCAAACGGGGTTTCGAAGTAATAGGCAAATTCATCGAGGATGTAAGGGACAGTGGCGACGTCGGCACCATAGTCTATAACCAAAGTCAATATCACGAGCCTCGACTTATTCTGACATTCACGCAAAGCAAAAGTTCCACAACATACCCAAAAAAACCACTAGCCGCTTTCCCTTACTGATCAGCTCTCCCAGAGTCGGCCACGACCCGAGCGGCAGGACCTCTGACGAGGGCTCCGGCACGAACGCATACTTCTTAATGTCCGCCTTGGTAAACGTCTCGTCGAACTTGGACACCGGCACCCCGTCGCCATTTGTCAGGAGCAGAGTCAGCACTTCATTCGGATGACCGTCCAGCCAGGTCTTGACCGTGACGAGGAACGACTCGAGCGTCCCGGCGTCTTCTAGCAAGCAGGAGGTATGGCACAGACGGAGGGCGTCGTCGGTTTCGATCTTGTGTGTCTGCCCTTGGAGGTAGCGGATGCCGAAATCAAGTTGTGCGGTTGCGTTGAGGTTCTGGTTGTGTTGGGGGAGAGGGCCGACGAAGGGGCTGTCGTGCGCCCCGAGGTATGTGATGTTGGAGTATTTGCGGTCGCAGAAGGCGGATTGGCCGTTGCAGGAGGTTGCTGTTGCGTTTGCGGCGGCGATGGTTGTTGGGATGATGGAGAAGATAATTATGAAGCTAGTCAGAAGAGAGGAAAAGAGTGTTGGGCGAGCCATGGTCGGTTTTTTTCTTGGGTTCTTCTCTCTTCAAGATACCGAAGGTGAAGCTATAATGAAAAAAAGGTAAACAGTATAAAGTACTGTATGAGCGAGTGAGTGTCTAACCGCTCACGATAAATGAACAGCTATATATAAATATGAGAAGGCGAGAAAATACCCAATACCTCCATGATCTGTAGATAAAATGAACACCCAGGCAGGCAGTGTTTAACATGCGCACTTCCTGCATTTATACCTCCCATCGACCGAGTCCTCAGGGAAAGAGACGCCCGCTGCCTGCCCTCAACACTTAGTAAATGATCAAATCATCCCGCAGTACGGAGTATTTCCGGACCTATGGATGTTGGTGGATAGTATGCTGACGATAATCAGCCAGTCAAGTCACTTTGGTGTCCCTTGTGATCACGCGTACCCCTGTTCCTGACAATAACAACCCGTTCCCCTCCCTGAAGAGTCCCCTGATGGATCTCAGGACAAGGGGGATTTAAGAAGATGACAGGTACCGAATCCTTCAGCTAAGCTTCCTTCATCCTTCCGCTTCAGCTGAAAACGGACGAAACAGTTGTAGTCGGTCACGGCGAGGCCGAGAGAGAGAGGGTACTACCTTGTTGCATTAGTTGTGGTGGATTCTTGTCCAATGAGCACCGGGTCCTCGGGTCTTGGTCTTGTTGGGGCGGCGCATGATGGCTGGCTGGTAGGAGTAGGGATCAGTTTATCAACATACACCGTAGATGATTTATGGGACGTTTTTGTATTTTGGGTTTATTTGGAAGAGGGATCAGCTGGTAGTTGGTAGTATGGATAGTTACCTAGCACTCGTTGTACTGTAGGTAGTTATTCACATCACCTACTGAAACAAGGGATACCTAGATAAAGAGCGAGGAAATTATGGTCGAGGTATGTAAGTACTAGGTGGTCAACACAACTTCTAATCCTGAACAGAAAGATTAAGATCTACCTTCATGTATGAACCTGCAAATCAAATGCAGAACCAATAACATCTTCCTCTAGAGGGTTGTTCCTGAGCCCGCGAGGGGAAACACAACAGCCAAGCCCGATCCTTGAAGAACCCCGCCTTGTCAGACCGGATATGCTGATCGCTTTGGATTTTTGTTTAGATTTCGTTCTTCATGCTCGATTCGCGGATTTTTCTTCTATTTGTTCAATTTGTTCAACTTCTGTATTTCCGTCCACTAAGTCGTAATAGCAGCCATGCTGGTTATTCTTGACCTGCTGATCTGCTATCCGTGATTGTTCTGTGCGCATGATAGCCTGGTTTATGTACCCCATGCGGGGAATTTGTATCTGCGTGACTGTCTAGCCTAAATTTAAGTATTTGAATCCTTTATTAGGATGCGAGTGGCAAAGAAGAAATAGAGCCATGTACATAGATTCAGTCACAAATGAGAAGAATAAGAATAAGACCACTTCCATACCCTATGCTCTCAATTGCAGAGCAACTCAGGCATCGAATCGCCTAGCCAAAGAGGCAAGTACGATTTCCTCACATTCTCATGAACGATGAACTTGGCATAAACATCATCCAGCGATAATTTCACCCTCTCCTGCGCAATATACCTCAAGAATGGTTTTAACACGGCGTGCTGCAATGGCTCCATGACACAATCGAGCTCCATCCGGTCCTCAACCTCCTTGAGAGCCCGTAGCTCCGCAAAGAGCGCCCGACACCGTCGCACATAAGCGACATGGTTCTCCGTTGGCGTGTACTTGTTGGCGAGGATTATTTTCATAATCGGAGTCGTCAGTGAATTCTGCATTCTTTTCCATGTGGCCGTACGCTCTTGTTTCGTGAATGGACCGCCGATATGCTTCACAGACCCGGGGGCTCTAGGTCTCGAGCTAGGAAGAGAGATCATGGCTGCGATGACTGGGATATTTGCTGTGAGATATCTCCGGGCGCCTAGTACCTTCTTTCGGTGGGCTAGGTAATCCACTGCCTGGTCTTCGGCCACGGTTGCGATGGGGATGTTGTTTCCAAGACTGGTTATTCTGGTTGTGCCTTCGTTGATAGCGATTTTGTTTCTCTGCGCGCGACGATTGGAACGCCATTTCGAGTGGTCACGCACTTTGTAGAATGGGAATATCCTGGTTGGAGAGCGAGGTCGAGAACTTTCGATAGTAATTAGCTGTCCAGCTCGATCAGAGGAGGTGGTAGAGAAGGAGGAGGAGGGGCAGGAATAGCAGGGGGAGGAAGAGGTTTTGTGTCTGAAGTGGGATTTGTTTCGAGGGGCTTTTGAAGGAGTGGAGGAGGGGTTGTGTTTGATTTGGCTATTGGTTTGAGCCTCTCTTGAAAAAGTAGACGGGATTGTTCTGCGTCTGATTCGGCTTTTTCTTTAATGGGGTTTATAATGTGTTTATAAACCCTGTATATCAGCATCAATCGACACACATCAAGGATTTGCAGCAACAGGTAAATGCTGGGCAGAAACAATAAAATTAGAAGCCATAGGTTAAATAATTGGCCAGATCATTCTTAAACCAAGCTTCAATTCTCAGTATTGTGATTTCTGAGATTGGCAAAGAGGGCGACGGAATGAAGGTCTTTGCACACTCTATGACTTGATGCTGTTGTATGATTTCTCGGCATGTATCAATGATGTGAATACCCAAGGGAGCTAAAAGACATAGATACACTAATTTGTACGGAACGGGCGGCGGGTCTTCGAACTTCATTCTGTGATTGTTGTGTCTTGCAAAGGGGGCAAGTGAGCCAAGGTCCTTGCAAGTTCTAGTCTATAGGTATATAAGCAGCAGAAGCAGAATCAGTACAGGATATCTTAACCTTACCGGGGAATGCATTCGTGATATCAAATGGTATCATTGTAGAAATTTGGTGTCTTTTCCAATCCTTTCAGCCCGGATAGTTCCATGTTCTTGATCATCTACATCGATGCATGCTGCACCTGAGTGGAGCCTTCCATGCATGCAATGCATTTTCATGCAACCAATGATTTGCCCATGTTTTACTTGATGGGACTGTACTTCACATTTATTATTTCAAGTTTTCACCAGCACTATCCCCTATCTTCTTTTTAAGTTAGCCTTTTCCTTAATTCTCATCATTTCTAATATCATTGGGACATGTCTTGCTTGAAATGTCTTCGTTTATTTGGTACTATCTATGTCAATAGTCATATCTCTATGTAATATGGAATTAACTTGTCTATAACTTTGGCTTCCTTGGTGACTCCCCAATATTCTCCCTCCATTGATCATCAATACTAACTCGTTCCTGTTGAGTTACCCCTTTCCAGGCTTCCCTCAACTTCCTCGTTCGTGCTTCCCAGCCTTGCAGCTCATCCTGAATGAAGCTAGCACTGGCAGTAGCGCATCCAGTCACATTATCCATGGGAACGAGATGGCCACTGGGAACGATAGCCTCCTTCACGCGCCCCCGAGAAACCCCGCCATTACCACCAAGCGCAGTGCCAGTCGCCTGTGTCTTCTCTTTTCGTGCCTCTGGTGTGGAGAAAGGCGACTTTTCCCCGAAGACATATAGAACACTTGGGTTTAACTCGCCAAGATGACGGAATATATGTGACGGCTCGGGACGGTAGAACGGAAAGTCGTCAATTTCACTCGGATGCACTTCTCCATGCGGGGTCCCGCGAGGAAGCCCTGACCGCTTGTCTATATAAGATGGCCGCAAGAATGTGAAAAGCTCTTGGGCCTTGGTTGTGGTTAAAGTCACGGCTTGCTGACCGTTCTCGTTGGGTTGAGGATACAGCCTGGTCGGAGTATCGCGTAGTCCGTACTCAACCCATTTCTCCAAGACCCGCGGGTCCCATGCTTGGTAGAAAGGGTTGGACTGGAACTTCTGAAGCGCTTCCTTGCGTGATGACCACCAATCGCGTCGGTATGTAGTGAGAAGAGCCAGCTCTTTGCCGGGGTTTCCTTTTTGGGTCACTGGGTCGACTAATACCAGAGCTTGGAGCAGGGATGGATGCATCAGAGAAAGGTGAGCCCTGGTGTCTTATGTTTAGTCACTCTCATGCACACTTGATGGGAGATACATACAGCTGCAATGCACCCATACTATGCCCAATGCCGACGATGGGATGGGGCATTTCATCTTGATATCGATTCACCAGCGCGAAAAGGTCACGACCATGATCCAGCAAGCTTGCTAGCCTATGTGTTAGTATGATACAGCCTGATTAGTTAAAAGGGTTCGGCCACGTACGGTCATCTCCCAAGATGGACTCGTTCAGGACACCACTTTGACCTTGATGAGCTACGTCGGCAATCCAAATCCCCCGAATCTGTCGGTTGGCGGCGCGCAATTTCTCATATACTTCATCCCACAAGGGCTCGTATAACTCCTGCAGGCTGTCAGTCAACGATCTCCTTATGTTGTTGAGCAGATCATGCACATATGCTTCCATACCTTTGGGAAACCATTTCCATGTGCTCCTATGATCGTCACATCTCCTTCTCGAGGATGAGGGTTATCCTTCGGAATGTATTGCTTCACGGCGAGCCTTAATTGATGCTCAAATCCGGGCTCAACGGCGCCAGGGCGCTCGCGTATATTCTGGCATCGGACATTATGTTCGATGACTTTGAAGTGTGACATTTCCCGTCTCAATAATACCCTTCCACGGGGCGACAGGGTGGGCCTCAAGCGGGTCAACATGATGTGAGGAAGTAGTGATATGTCATGGTCCAAACACGCGATGCCTAGTGTCTTATTTCTGTCTGAGTGGTTGACTATCGACCGATGCTTGAAAATCGCGAGCCTCGGACAACTTGCCGAGGATGTGGAATACCCGAGATGATCCATCCAGTCATTGCCCCCAAACTGGAACAAATATTCCAAGTAAAGGCCCGGATTTACAGGATTATGGCGTGAGCTGGCTCTTTAAGATTTACGCCCTACGCCCTACGCCCTACGCCCTACTGTATTTATTACATTGGGACATACCGAAACTAGCCGTTGCTCCTCCTCTAAAAGGGTATGCCTCGGATTATCGCATGCAGGAATTGTGTACGTGCTTCGTCAAGAAATAATGTATGTATTTGGTGGAATCCTCTCCGGGCAGATGCATAGAACCTATAAATCGTTTGTGTCCTCTATGACGGGAGATCTGTTTCAGTTCAAAACGGGTCAATGTGGAGGTAATAATGGACCAGGCATTAGGTCGCTTAAGACATGAGTGGCTGGTGTAACCACGGAAAATGTCCCCGATGAAGAATGGCTGAAATGCAACAAAGAGAACGGAGAAGAAGTGATGTTGTAATAACCCGTCACCTTCTCTCCTTGACAGTGAGGTAGCAGCATAAGAGCTGTGGTGATATTGACATGAAAGTGGCCGAATGATCTCTGCCGCCAGAAGTGCGCGATGACGGCGGTGGGGACGCAATGCCACGGCGAGCGGTGACTCCGAGCACGGCCCAGGAACCAGGCAACCAGGCCCTCAACTGATCTTCGTGCTTTCCAGTTTCCCCGACCTTTTCAGCCCGCCGAGCTCGCCGTCTCCAAGACTCCAACACAGCCTCGCATCCTCTACCTGCCGTCGAGCCGACCGTCGCGCCTCTCGCCTCATCTCCCATCGGGCATCTTTATAGAAACTCCCCACCATCTGAATCCCTGATTCGCGTCTTCCTCGTGCTCCGCTTTACCCGTAACCCGATCAGTCCGCCCACTGAAGCTCTGTACACATCCTGGTTGGGAATCAGTCGCCATTTCGCCTTGACCGACTCGGTGCCGTCCTTGACCTTGACCCATACTCCTTAATACTTTATCGCAAATCGGTGTGGGAGCGATGGTCCTGCCTACACTCTGCCGATGAGCTCCATGATTGAGGGCAGTGATGACCGGGCACGAGAAGACGAGCTCGACTTGGGCGAAGAGGACCTGGAATACCCCCACTCAACACCCAACGGCTCCCTGGATGATGCGAGGCCAGAAAATGGACTGGGAGATGACTCAATGGCACATATTGAGGAGGATCTCCCGGGTGTAGACAGTCCCGACCTGACTCCCGCGAAAAACGCCCCTCCCGTTGACGTTGATGCGAACGATGCTCCGGCCTCTCCCCGTCCCGGGCAGCCTGGCGCTCCCGGGAGTGTTGACGAAACCGCATCAACCCCTGATGATACCCCTTCTTTACATGTTCGTTGCCGGAATCGCCTTTGCTTTTCGGTCTGTGATGTTTGCTGACGGCCATAGGGTTCTATATTGTCCTCACAAAGTAGTAGTGCTTTGGCCTTTCGAAGCTCCCCTCGGCCCAGCCCCAGCCCCAGTCCGTCGCACCGCCCTTTCGACCTTCGCTTTCAATCTCGGCTCTCCTCTTCGTCGCTGAGTGGCTTCCGCCCGTCATCGCCGTTTTTAGCCCAGATTCACTCTCGAAATTCGTCCCTCACCAGTCGACTGTCCCCGGCCACCGTTCACTCCGATTCCGAAGCTCAGGGTCCTTGGGATGTAGTGAGATGGACCAAATTAAGGAAAATAACCGGACATGCGTTTTCGGAGGTCGGAAAACGAAATTTCGGCTATCCGACCTGCATGGCGGTGTCTACAAGCATTGTGATAGGGACGTCTAAAGGTATAATCTTGGTATTTGATTACCAACAAAACCTGCGAACTATAATCGGATCGGGAACCAAGGGTAAGATTGAAGCTATCTCTGTATTTATTAGCATCAGTCGCTAACAATGGGGTTTCCTGACATCAGCTACTGAGTGCGGAGCGATCATGTCGCTCGCGCTTTCTGCCGACCATTCAACGATCGCTGGAGGTCACGATTCGGGCGACATATTCACATGGGAGATCTCCAAGTCAGCGCGGCCTTTTCTCCATATCCCGCCCATTCCGATGAACCAAGTTGACAGTCGCACTTCGGACGGACACTTGTCCGGATCGTCGGTGATCCATGTGGGATTCCTGGGGACCCGACGCACTGCTTTGGTGTCGGCTGACAAGCGGGGCATGGCCTTCTCTCACTTGGCGACCCGGGGCACCGGCGCTTTGGGACGGACGGTGAAAACAACCAGGATTTTGGGGCGATATCCGCAATACGTCGGGCATGGCAATCGGTCGCGCAAACCGAGCTCGGTGCTTGCCTTTTCGCCTCTGCCCCTGGGTAATGTGGAGCAGCCAACCGACTCTTTGGGGTTGGTTGCCATGCTTACACCTTACCTCCTGGTCATCGTTTCCACGACCCCGGTAGCTCAAACGCAGCACAAAGCTCCCCGTCCGAAGGAAGTCACGGCCCATGGTGCAATGACCGGTGCCTTGGCCTGGTTTCCTGCCATTCGACTCAAGGGCAAGGATGCGCAAGTGTCCAAAACAAAACTGGTATATTGTTGGTCGAATGTGCTGACGGTCCTGGACGTATCGGAATTCGAAACGGAAGAAGCGCCGGACAGAGATAGGCCCCCAAGTCTGGATTTCAAGGCACGGAATCGATGGAAAGCGGAGGAGGCAATCGTTGCGGTCCAGTGGCTAAGTCGCTCGGTATTAGCAGTGCTTACCATCACGCAGCAGTTGCTTATCCTTGAAGACTATTCTATGCGCGTAACCGATGCGATCGACTTGCTTAGCCGACATATCTACCACGCTGATTTGTTCTCCTCTCAGCTGCATTCACTGGTTGAGCAGTTAGACGAAGAGGACACTTCGATGCATGGTGTGGTGGCTGATGCCTTTTACATGTCTTTCCGCTCATACAAGGGGCGTTTGTTTCTGTTGGGTCACAACGAAGCCTTGGTTGGAGGCCTCTCCAACTGGGCAGATCGATTGCTGGCGCTTATGGAGGCGGGTGATTTTATCGGGGCAATTCGACTGGCGACTTCCTACTACCAGGGCAGCGGAGAAAAGCTCACCGTTGGCTTGCCGGATGAAGACTCCCTGAGACAGCCAATTGTTCGAGAGAAGCTCCTAGAGATGGTGTCAGCATCTCTGAAATATGCCTTCGGTCAGAACATAGAGGCGAACAATGAGCGACTTGGCAGTCGGCAACTCGAAGAACTGGCCGAGGTTTCCATTTCCGCCTGTATTTACATGGCGGACGAAGACTTCCTCTGGGACGAGGTCTTCAACTGGTATGAGGAGCATGACTCGCAAGGAATCTTCCTTGATGCTCTTGAACCGTATATCATCGACGGGACCGTGCGGTCCCTACCTCCTACGGCGGTCAAGGCACTCATCAATCATTTCACCACTAACCATACAGCCAGCCGCTTGGAGGAGATCATATGTCTCCTTGATACCACCACAATGGACATCGATCAAGTCACAACGTTATGCAAGCACTACAACCTATACGATGCCTTTATATATGTCTGGAATCGCTGCCTGGGAGACTACGTGGGCCCGTTGCAGGAGCTTTTGGGGCTCGCTCCGTCCCAGGAGACGTTGGTCAATGGCGACTCCGTGAATGGGATTAGACAGTACACGAATGCTACGAAGATGTTTCCGTACCTCTCGTTTGTTCTTACTGGTCGCATCTATCCTACTGGAGATGATATGGAAGAAGCCGAAGCCAACCGGGCTAAGACGTCCCTGTACGAGTATCTGTTCTCAGGGAATTCGTCTGGCGCAGAGTCAGGGTCGTACCCGGACCTCCAAGCCATGCTCAAATTCAACACGCCTGGTTTCATGAGCATGCTCAACGAAGCCTTCGAGGACAGCTTCTTGAACGAACAGGAGCCCGAGGAGAACTCGTTCCAAGGAGTCTCAATCAACCGACAATATCTGACCAGTCTCTTGTTGCAAATCATGACTCCTGCAAGTTTCTCCATCACCGACACGATTTATCTCGACATTTTCATTGCTCGCAATCTCCCAAAATACCCCCAATATATCCTTCTTTCTGGAACCACCCTCCACCAGGTCCTGGAGCGGCTGTGCCAGTACCCGACCCAAGACATGGCGGAAGATTGCGAACTTAGTGCCGAGTATTTACTTTCTTTTTACCACCCTCCGGATATCCAAAGCATGATTCCCCTCTTCAAGCAGGCACGATTCTTCCGGATCCTAAAATCAACCTACCGCTCGGAGAAGCAATTTCCTCAGTTGGTGCTGACCTACCTTGAGGACCCGAACGAGCAGAAAGCAATCTTTACTTGCCTACAAGACTGTCTTCGTTCTGGTTCTCGAGTTGGCAAGAAGCAGAGGCGGGATGTGATTGACGTGATAAAAAACCATGCCAGTCAATTGGTGGCAATTGACGTCGAAGCCACTGCCCAGACAATGCAGGATTTTGCCCCGGAGACTCACGAAATAATGATCAAAGCCCTCCACAACGACACTTTCGGGCAATATCGATACCTGAATGTCATCGTGGAGCCTGCATCGCAACCCACTGCGGAGGGCCGACCGTCGAAATCGGTAGAGAACGGCATGATCGAACGTTACGTGCAGTTACTCTGTAAATATGACCCGTCTCACGTCGCAGACTTTGTGGACGAACTTCGGGTTGGCGACGTGCGTCTCGAGGAACTGATGCCTGCAATGGAAGGGAGTGGAGTAGTGGATGCGGCGGTCATTCTGTTGGCTAGGCAAGGCCAAGTTCGGGCCGCCATGGACCGTCTTGTCGCTCATCTGAAGACCCTAGAATCGGGGCTCGTCGGAATTCTTCAAAGTATCCGGGAGAGTCCAGATTCAGACAGCACCGCAGAAGCCATTGATGACCTCGTGGAATCCTTGGACAAGTATACACGAGTGGGAACATGGCTCTGCCAGGGCCAGACGAAGACCGCTAAAAAACCCCGAGCCGTCGAAAGAAATGTTGGCAGAAAGACCGCCGTCGACGAACCACTCTCCTTTGATGAGAATCTATGGCTCGATCTGATCGAAGCCATTGTCCGCACCACCAGCAGCGTCTTTGCGCTGATCCAAAAGGAACAGTCCGATCACAAATTGACTCATCTTGCGCCGATGACATCCCAAATGGGGAGCAATGCAGCCCAACTCATGACTTCCTTCCGTAGACTCGTCCAGCAGGTCTTCACTGCGCTGCTTTCCAGCACAGTCAGGGTAGGAGGATCGTCTACCCACGAGCGCAGCGACGTGGCGTTTCTTCGCATCTTGCGCGCGTTCCTCACGCGTGCCGCACAATGGTCTCCCTCCCTACTTGAGCTGCGTGCCGTCCTGGCGTCCATCTTTTCGGCTTACACATATGAGAAGTCATTGCTGTCGCTGGCCAACGGCATGCTGGACCGGGATCTATTTGTCCATGTGGACGAGGTAGCGCGACTACGCCAAAGGGGATGGCGGCCACGGGGCCAAGTATGTGAAATTTGCCGGCAGCGGATTTGGGGGCCAGGGGTCGGATCTCACCACTGGCAAGCTTGGGAGCAAAAGCAGGCCGAAGCACAACAGCGTCGTATCGCTCGCCAACTCCACGAAGGAGCTGACCCGGCCACTACCCGGGGCAAGGGTAAAGCCGCTGCAGTAGCGGGATTTGGTCAGACGTTGCATCCTCACGAGGCGGAACATGCGGAACAACAAGGGTCCTTGGATAATAACGCGGATGAGATGCAGGAGTCAGCCGGAGATGACCGTGGGATGCCGATAGGGCCTGCGGTTGTATTCTCCTGTCGACACCTCTTCCATCGACCGTGTCTGGTGAAGTTCGGTCCTTCAAAGCCGGAGAAGCAGGGCCATTTTGCGCCCCAGTCGGAGTGGGATCACTTAACCTGTCCAATTTGTTCTGTACATACTGAATGAGCGAGCGATTTTTACCATGTTGACGAGCGTGGCGATGATAATAATACCTCCATTTTCCTATTCTTATTTGTATTCTTGTTTGTTGCTTACGGGGTAGTGCTTTGGGGGCATCGCCTTGATTCCACTGAGTCGGTTCATTTCCGGTCCTCGAGATCCTCTGCCTATTTTCTGACCGGTGGGGCATCACAGGATGGCGACCCATGGCACTCTGGACCGGGATGTTCACCCATCGTAGGACCAGCTCAATCGGCTTGACCCTGGTGGAAATGACTGTCGATCGTAGGAATGGAGATGAAGCTGAAGAAGGCGGGAGAGGATTTTCCCAAGAGGGCTTGGTGCGGTCACCTGCCGCCGGGCGTCCGAAGCGCAAAAAAGTGCTCAATGACCGGTCGATCTTCTCTCTTTTCCTATCCTCCTCCAACCTTGTCGGCGCTTGGCTTTCCTCCTTCTGACTCGCATCACGGCTTCTTTTCCTTTACCTGAATGGAGAAGACCTCCGGATCGTCCCTCCAATTTCCCCACTGGAGTTGCTCGTTTTGCTCCCTTTCACGAGGTATCCTGCTCCTCGCGGGCTGAATGGCGGGATTGGATTTCCATCTGATTCATGCCGTGTCAAAACACTCGATAGTGTAAAAGAATGACTTCCATCCAGATCCAATCACCGGGACGTCTGAGGAAATTAATTTTCCGGTTCCACCAACCTTATTTCGCCATCCAACCAAGGGGCCAATTCCTCGGTCTTTTAGTCGCTGTCATCCAGTGCTTACCTTGCCGTGCCTTTCGGCCCCGTGCTCTAGTTACGCTCTCGAAATAAATCCGAAACATTATTCCTGAAATCCAGAAACTAGCCCCGATCTAAGGATTGGCTCTTTTCTTTGCGTACCGCCATGAATGATACATGCCCCATCCACATGGGCTCTGTAGCAGGTCCGAAGACCAGGTCGGCTGGGCGCGTCATGGCTGAGCGCCACGCTTCAATAGCGGCATTGACCGTGTTGACATTTCCTTGTCGCTTGTCTCTGGTCCATTATGTATATATGAATGGTGGCCCGCTTTGGGGGAGGTAAAACACCAAACTGCTCTGTAACATTCCTTTGCCTGTCGGCGGCAACTCTCTTACACTCCTTTGTCTTCTGGCTTTGGGGCGCCATTCCTTGCATTCTTACCTTCTGCTTGTATATATTTACCTGTGCGGATTCACAGTTCCCCCCTATTAATATTTTCTAAACTCTTCTCTATTCTGAGATTCCACGCTCCTTTTTACCTTCGGAAAGAAAGCAACATGCAGGTCTTTTCTACTCTTCTCCCAGTTCTGGGATTTTCGACGCAGCTTGCCGCTGCAGCCTACACTCTGCAAGACGACTACGGAACCGGTTTCTTTGACAAGTTCACCTTCTTTACCGACCCGGATCCTACCAATGGGTTTGTCAGCTATGTCGACCGTGACACCGCTCAGAATGCCGGTTTGATCAATACGGATGAGGGTATCCACATGGGCGTGGACTCTACCAACGTGGCTGCGGATGGCCGCCAGAGTGTGCGCATTACCAGCACACAGAGTTACGACAAAGGTCTTTTCATCCTGGATCTTGATCATATGCCTGGTGGTATCTGTGGTACCTGGCCTGCCTTGTAAGCTCTTCTACCCATTCATACATTGACTGGTCCCCTCTACTAACACAACCCTAGCTGGCTCGTCGGCCCTGACTGGCCCAACAACGGCGAAATCGATATCATCGAAGGTGTCAATGACCAAACCAACAACCACATGGCGCTCCACACAAGCGATGGATGCAGCATCGACAACTCCGGCTTCTCCGGCACCCTCACGACCAGCAACTGTTTCGTGGAGGCTGAAGGCCAAGATACCAACGCTGGCTGCGGTCTCGAGGCACCCTCCGACCAGTCATTTGGCACAGGGTTCAACAACGGCGGTGGCGGTGTCTACGCTACTGAATGGACCGGCGACGCCATCAGCATCTGGTACTTCTCTCACGACAACGTCCCCGCCGACATTGGCAATGGAAACCCGGACCCATCCTCGTGGGGTACTCCGGACGGACGATTCGCTGGCGAATGCGACATCAACGCCCACTTCAAGGGATTGCAAATCGTACGTTCACCATTTACCCCTTCTCATCCCAGCCACCAAAAGACGAACTAACCAAACCCCTTCCACACAGGTCTTCGACACCACCTTCTGCGGCGACTGGGCCGGCAACACCTGGGGTACCAGCTCCTGCTCCTCCCAGGCCAACTCCTGCCAGGACTTCGTGGCCAACAACCCCTCCGCCTTCACCGACGCCTTCTGGACCATCAACTCCCTCAAGGTCTACCAGTCCGGCGACGCCGTCGCTAACAACGTCCTGTCGACTCCGGCCCCGAGCAGTTTCCCCGTTCCTTCGTTCACTCCGGCCCCTAGCGGTACTCCTGCTCCTTCCTTTGTGCGGAGGAACCGCAGAGGCCACACCCATGGTCATGGTCATGGACATGCTCATGCGTAGAAAGGTCACTCGCTATATTGAGCTTCGTTTAGGGAATTAAGGGTTTGATTTAGATGGAAAGGAAATGGAGCTAGGGATTGATGGGCTTGATTGGCTATACATATACGATTTCAATTGGTTATAATTTTCTATTTATATACTATACCCTCTTTATTTCTTTCGGTTGAATTATATATTCGTTGGAGATGGCTTATTTTCTAAGTGGAAGAGTCTTTCGCGAAACTAATTTGGTACCGTAGAATAAAACACTAAAAAGGGTTATCGTTATTGCAAGACGTCTATATAATTACATAGGTACACATTATCTCATCATGACAGCAATAAACAAATACACATGCACACGCAGACAGACAAAGACACGACGACAGATATCCTTCGCGCCAATGATAAAGACATAATATAACTGGATCAATCAACCACAAGGACCTTTCTATCCTGTCCTATGCGCCATCCACAAGAACAACATATAAAAAACGGAAACGAACAAAAAGAAAAGAAATTTACGGTATATATCCAAGAACATCTCTCTGGTCATCTGTAATACGACCCCATTCCAGAAGTAAACGGAAGAAATAGATCTCCATGTCTTCCTTCCGCAACGCTTTCTCGGCCCACTTGCGTCCCTCTTCGGCGATCCACTGGCCCTCGACGTCGTGTCGTTCCATGGGGAATTTGGACCCGCCCTCGTTGGTAGAGGCATCCACACCGGCGAAGTAGGCTAGGGTGCTCCAGAGACCGTGCAGACGGAGGTCGACAGGGACGAAGTGAAGCCACGGGGAGAGTCGCGAGTCGAACCATTGACGGAAGAGACCGGATTTAAACGGCAGACTGTGGCTCTGCAGGAAGGGAAGGAAGCGGCCGCTGAAACCGGCGCCGTCGGCGTCGAAGAGATACCGATGTTCCCAGTGGCTTTGGAAATCGACGGACGGGGACATGCCGAGTTCTTCCTTTTGTTCTTCGCAGTCGTTGCGGCATCGGATGACGTTGCTGAGATGGACTGTGGTGTTGAGTCCGAGGGTTTCGGTGGGAGCGCGGCCGTCGAGGACTTGGTAGGAGAAGGTTTGGGAGTCGTTTGCGGGCAGGAGGACGGAGACCTTGTTATAGATGTTTTTATTGACAAGGTGAGTTAGGCGCTGCCGCGGCATGCCCTGCCACTCGCCGTTGCGGCTCACGCCCTCCGACGTGCTGCCGATCCAGAATAGATCGTTGGTTTTGTCAGTATAGTTTAGATCCAGGTGGTCATCTGAGGGCTCATATTTGATCTTATCGACGTAGTTCCATGGGCTTGGGAACATGATGTCGTTGAAACCGGAGATCGAGCTCTGGCTGAACAGTGGGGTAAGCTCCTGGGTGACTTTGAACGAGGCCGGTGAGATGAGAAACCCGTGGAGATAGGCAAGATCTGGCTGGTGACAGATATCGGAGGCAAAGTTCCAGTCCGAAGGAAATTGACCAATGGAGTGAGGGCGTGTGCATCCCAAGCATAAGCTGTGTCGATCCCAGATTCGCTGAGAGCGAGCCCTCGAGGATGGCGGGCACACAAGGCTGGCGTAGCGGTCGAAGATGTTTTTGAAGGAGCTGTCGGTGAACATGGTCTCCGTTGTTTGGTCGGCTGGTTCTATTGGGTTCCATTTCTTCGCACGGTCTGCCGACCACTCCTTTACTACACTTTCGGTAGGGGGGAATGCTTGCGATCTGGCCTGATCTTTCAAGACTGACACTTTCTCCCAAGGCACCGCAATTCGAGGCTCGTCGTTCAAGTTGAACACCACGTCCATATCTGGGAGGTACTGGGCGAAGTTCTCCATCATCTTGGCCGCGCTACTAACCATCCACGCATGCGTCGGCTTGATACCCTCCTGGACCCTAGCGGAGCCATTGCGAATGCTGACTGCCCCTACTTCATTATAGGGGTTTGTGGCTAGCTTCTGGGTCATTTCGCGAATTTTCTGCGGTGGCAAGCCGCGGAAAGGTAGAAGATTGGAGTAAATTTGATCAAATTCGTCGATGACGACCGAGGACCTGTTTGTAGCATACTCATACCATTTATCAAACCCTCTGTGTAAACATTAGTGTCAATATACTTTCTGAGATGTCACTTGCTCCAAGACTCACGGTGGTGGATGTTGATTGTATTTCACATGGTACTGCTCAACGGCTTGTGTCAAATTGTTGCTGCTGTGGGCTGCTTTAGCCCAGTTGTCATGATGCGCTCTGGCATCGTAGACAAGCAGGTCTATTGGATGGAGTTTGACCAGCTCGGGTTGGTGAGCGACTAAGATCAGCCCGATGCCAAATAAGCAAGAGAAGAGAACCCGCAGAAACAAGTTGAACCTATATAAGAAATCCGGCTCGTCCTCAGAAGCTGTCCGAGAAAAGAGGTACTCGACAGCTCCGATGAACGCAAAAAGTAAAGCAACGAAAGCGCTGGAAGCGAGTATGGGCGGGAAAGGTTCTTGTCCATTGAAAAGTACCGAACTCCAAGAGAAAAATACTAGGACGAAGCCGCCGAGCATGCAGAGTCCAACGGCCCCATAATAAGGAATCTGATTGGTGAGCACCTGAGCATAAACCAAGACAGCCGGCAGCACTTACTATGTGAGACGCCGAGACAAGTGCACAAGTCACCAAGAGCCCTTGTCCCACCGAGCTTCTCAGGTAGTGGGAAGTGACAAAACCGGCATCATCTGTAGAGATTGCAGCTTTCAATATCAGACCCGTCACCGTCCAGAACACAGCGACTCCCTACAGGCGATACAAGTTAGTTTACCGCGACTCGTAGAACGTTCATCAGCCAATGCGGCGAGAAACTCACGAGTAAGCTGTAGCCCCATGACGCAAGGGCTTGCTTCCTCAGTGCGTCTCGGTGTCGAGTCATCTCCCGGGATAACTCAGCAGCGCTAATTACAATAAGCGTGTCCAGAATAGTGTTGACTACACTAAAAGCCTGCAATCGCGAATGCTGGCCAGAAACGGTTGGGCACACATAGGTCGACTGCAAGCCATCTTTGAAAGTAGATAACAGATACCCTCCCGTCGTGAGGAATAGGGCTGATATGACATATCTTAGACGACTTCGACACAGGAGGTGATAGGTGCGGCTAGCAACAAGCACTATGACACGGAGAGATTTGGTTGAAGGGAGATCCGAAGTGGTGGGTTTGAGAACCGATTGACCACGTTGATTGCGCCAAAAGTCGTAAAATGCGACAAGAAACGGGATTGTATACTACATCAAAATTTGGCGCTTATCAGTATTTGTCTCTCCGAGACCTGAAGATCAATACGCTTACTGCATATCCCGTAGGCGCGCATTCAGGTTTGAAAGCGAACTGCCGATAAAGCGCAATCCGCAGGCAACCGATGCTGGAAACCACGGCGATTTTAATCCAATTAACGGAATGTCGTGTGGTTGCACCAGGGGGGTCACCGCCGAGGCTAATGGGCGATGACGGAACCTCTCCAGACGTTTGGTCGCGTTCTGTGAGTGGAATGGCGGAGTACTTGTGCGACGTTGAGGGTACTTTTGGTATATAGGAGATGAACCTGCTCGTGATCAAGAGAGCGATTCCTGCGAGGAAGCATGCCAGCACGGCCGAACTTAAAGGATGATCTATTTAATCAATTTCTGTCAGTCGCGTAACACTTTGAAGACCGTGCAAGTGTATTCCACCGAGCCAGAATGACTCCATGTCGCACTTGCGCGCGGTATTGCCAGGTCTAGGTGTCTATTTTATTTCTTCAATATGACTTACCAAAGGCAAATGTAGTCGTATAAGTCGTTGATAAAAATGTGCAGCTTAATAAAAATACCCTAGACAACCCGGTCAGCAAGCTTGTTTGAGCAAGCACGCATCCATAACTCATAACCTACCCGATTGAGGCTCGAAGGCCTAACTCAGGAGAGAAACAAAGCATCGCAAACCCAATTACAAGATAGGAGAATTTCACGGCATTATTGCATGTAGTCAACTAACGTCGTGCAGGGCCAGGCACTGCAGGCGAACGAGCAAATGATTTCCAGCAAGGGATTTCGGGGAGGCTGGTGCCTAGGAGGAGGGGAAAGGAAGAGAAAAGGGTTCGTTGAGTGGAGAACCTCAAAGGGGGACGGGAAAGGGTGAGGCGGAGAGTTAATTCTCGCGGCGGGGGAAAGAAGATAAAGAAAAAAGAAAGAAATTAAAAATTAAATTGAGTTAAAAAACAAATCAAGAGCGATCAAAGAGCGAGTCATTTCTCGATAGAACCGGATTGCGTCAACGAGCCCGCGTGGACCATGGTCGCGCCGCTCGCTGGCAAGCTTGGACCGTTGGCCTGAAAATACTTCCAACAGGAAAGTCGATGAAGATCAGTCTTGTTGGTGTGACAGACGCCACGCTGGATATGGATCGGCATAATTTCCCGACGGCGACATAGAGACCCGATGATGCTTCGAAACCACGAAACCTCCAATAAATGCCTGTCGGGATGCCGCTGACATCAAGGCAGTTTGGGCGGGTTAGCTGCGTACAGCGTGGGGGCGAACAACTGAGAACCTGTTAAACTTAAGCGAATTAAGCTCTTTAGCGTCGTTCAGGGTCCAGAGGACAGAGGACAGAGGTACAGTGTCTTTCGGCTTTCCAAGGATGGCACGGAGTCGTTGCTTAGAGATTAGAGCCATGAAGGAGTGCAAGTATCAATCCGAAAAAGAAGATTAGTGTAGATACTGAGATCAGTTGAATGCAGATGGAATGTTACTCTTGGTGTCGACGAACGAGACGATGAAAGAAGTCGGAAGCTTCGAATGCGAGTTGAACCCGCCGGGCGTCATGCAGGCATTATAGGCCTCAGGCACCAGCATTCCTCACCGACGAGAGATTACCTAAGCATCATGCCAGACAACGCCTTTCCAGTTTAGGCGTAGCGGCATCGGGCTGCACGTGCCGGTCGGCTTTCTGGGCGGTGTCATTCCAGGCAGGCGGTGAGACAGGGCAGTGCGGAATGCCAATGACTTTTTTTTTTAATCGGCGCAGAAATGCCTGCGGAGGTCAAGAAAGTCTCTGTGACCAGCTTCAGCCATTCCCCCTCACTTTCTCGGACACCGGTAAAGGAGGCGATTCCGTGGACATTATGCCGCGCAAGGCTATTGACTCGCGCATTCCGACGCTCATCAAAAATGGCGTCCAGGAAAAGAAGCGAAGCTTTTTTGTCGTCGTCGGCGATCGCGCAAAGGATGTGATTGTCAATTTGCATTACCTGATGTCCAGCATTGATGTCAAGCAGAACAAGTCGGTGTTGTGGGCCTATAAGAAGGATCTCCTGGGTTTCACCAGTCATCGCAAGAAGCGGGAGGCCAAAATCAAAAAGGAAGTCAAGAGAGGCATCAGAGAGCCCAACTCCGAAGACCCGTTCGAACTGTTCGTCACCCTCAACCAGATCCGATATGTGTACTACAAGGAAACGGAGAAGATTCTGGGAAACACCTACGGGATGTGTATCTTGCAGGATTTCGAAGCCATGACGCCAAACCTACTCGCCCGAACCGTTGAAACCGTCGAAGGTGGTGGTATTGTGTTGTTGCTGCTGAAGAGCATGAACAGCTTGAAGCAGTTGTATACGCTGTCGATGGATATCCACTCGCGATACCGCACCGAAGCACACGATGACGTGACCGCACGATTTAACGAACGATTTATTCTTTCCCTGGGTAGCTGCGACTCATGCTTGGTGATCGACGACGAGATGAATGTGCTGCCAATTTCTGGAGGTAAAAATGTCAAGGCACTGCCGCCCGTCCAGTCTACCGATCCGAACAATACCGCTACAAAGAAGGAATTGAAGGAGATCAAGGAAAGTCTCGCGGAGACTCAGTTGATCGGACCTTTGGTCAATCTCGCTCGCACTGTTGATCAGGCCAAATCGCTCTTGACGTTTGTTGACGCGATTGCAGAGAAGACCCTGCGGAGTACCGTTGCTTTGACTGCAGCGAGAGGTCGCGGAAAATCTGCCGCTCTCGGTGTCGCCATTGCGGCTGCCGTCGCCCATGGCTATAGCAACATCTTTATCACATCGCCAAGCCCCGAGAACTTGAAGACCCTGTTCGAATTTGTCTTCAAAGGATTTGATTCTCTTGGCTACATGGACCACGTCGACTATACCATTCTTCAGTCGACCAACCCCGACTTCAACAAGGCCATCGTCAGAGTCAACATCCATCGTCAGCATCGCCAGACCATCCAGTATATCCAGCCCCAAGATGCCCACGTGCTGGGACAGGCCGAACTTCTGGTTATTGATGAGGCGGCTGCTATCCCTCTGCCTCTCGTCCGCAAACTGATGGGTCCTTATCTCGTGTTCATGGCATCGACCATCAACGGTTATGAGGGAACCGGTCGATCCCTCTCCCTGAAGTTGATCCAGCAGCTTCGTGAACAGTCTCGGGGAGGTCTCAAGGCCAGTGGTCAGGAGGAGATCGACGTTGCTGATCGCGCCACTGGAAAGGCCTCCAAGGACTCTGGCAAGACCCTGGGTGCACGTACCCTACGGGAGATCACTTTGTCGGAACCCATCAGATATGCTGCCGGCGATTCGGTTGAGAAGTGGCTGAACAAGGTCCTGTGTCTCGATGCAACCCTGCCCAAGTCCAAAATGAACACTCAGGGCTGTCCTCACCCTTCGCAATGCCAGCTCCTTCAGGTCAACCGGGACACACTGTTCTCGTTCCACCCCGTTTCTGAAAAGTTCCTCCAGCAAATGATGGCCCTTTACGTTGCCAGTCACTACAAGAACACCCCTAATGATCTTCAGCTTATGAGTGATGCGCCGGCCCACCAGCTCTACGTTCTCGTCCCGCCAATCGACGAGAATGCCGCCAAGCTCCCTGAGCCTCTTTGTGTCATCCAGGTCTCTCTGGAAGGCCGCATTAGCCGACAAAGCGTTCTCAACAGCTTGAGTCGTGGACAGCGTGCTGGAGGTGATCTAATCCCGTGGCTTGTCAGCCAGCAGTACCAAGACGAAGATTTCGCTGGTCTCTCCGGTGCCAGAGTTGTTCGCATCGCAACCAACCCTGAGTATTTGAACATGGGCTATGGATCTCGGGCTCTTGAGTTGCTCACCGACTTCTACGAGGGCAAATTCACCGACCTTTCCGAGGACAACATCAAGCCGCAAGAGCAGATGGTCCGGGTGACCGACGAGGAACTGACGAACTCCAACCTTCTGGACGACAACGTGCATGTTCGGGACATCCGATCGATGCCCCCCTTGTTTGCCAAGTTATCCGAGTGTCGC
Organism: Aspergillus affinis; assembly: GCF_023601865.1. Lineage (NCBI taxonomy): Eukaryota > Fungi > Ascomycota > Eurotiomycetes > Eurotiales > Aspergillaceae > Aspergillus > Aspergillus affinis. Next base: position 140,504 of record NW_026515839.1, read on the forward strand.
CCGGATCACCTTGATTACCTCGGTGTCAGCTACGGCTTGACCCCGTCCCTGCACAAGTTCTGGAAGCGCTCTGCCTTCGTCCCCGTATACCTCCGCCAAACGCCTAACGAACTGACCGGCGAACACTCGTGCGTGATGCTGCGCACGCTGTCCACGGGTGCCAACGACGCAGCCTGGCTTGGTGCTTTCGCTCGCGACTTCCACAAGCGTTTCCTCGCTCTGCTGTCGTATCAGTTCCGGGAGTTCCCCTCCGTCCTTTCGCTGAGCATCTGCGAATCCGCCAACGCCGGCGCCAAACTCGACTCCGTCGTTCCGCCGCCCCTGTTTAAATCCAACCTCGACAGCGCCTTCTCGCCCTTCGACCTCAAGCGTCTCGACAGCTACGCGAACAACCTGCTCGACTACCACGTCATCCTCGACATGGTCCCCACCATCGCCGAATTCTACTTCTCCGGCCTCCTCAACAACCGCGTCAGTCTTTCCGGCATCCAGACATCCACCCTGCTCGCCATCGGCCTGCAGCGTAAGTCCATGGACCAGCTCGAGAAGGAATTGAGCGTGCCTTCGTCTCAACTCCTGGCCATGTTCCTCAAGGTCATGCGTAAGATGTCCACGCAATTCCGCTCCATCGTCGAAGGCGCCGTCGCCGAATCTATGCCCGCCGAGAAAGTCCCCGTCACGCACGCCTCCGCCGAAGCTCATGACGAGGTCGTCGACGACCGCTTCAAGCCGCTCGAGCAGAGCCTGGACGACGAGCTCCGTGAAGGTGGTAAACAGGTCGATGATGAACTGCGTGAGAAGCAAAGAGCCTTGATCGATGCTTTGCCTTTGGACCAGTAAGATACTACTCCCACCCCATCCGACTTCCGATTCCTGAAAACGTTCGAGTGGGCGAAAGAGTGAAGCAAAACGAGACACTAGCCTCAAGCTCAAATCTCCCGAATGAACAATAACTGATTTCTAGCCTCCAGATACGCAATTGACAACGGCGGTGCCGCGTGGGAAGACGCCGAGAAGCAAATCCGCGGCGGTGGAGCCTCCACCGTCAGCGTCAAGTCGACGAAGCAGAGCAAGCGCAAGAAGGGCGAGTCAGCGCGCGAGATCTACGACCAGGAGGTCGACTCGAAAAGACAGAAGATCATCAAGAAGGGGACGGAAGGACGGAAAGGAAAGAACTAGATGATCTGGCCTATTGGCATATCAAAATGTAAAAACAAGGCAAAGCGCAAGCGTGTTGAATTTGCATATTGTTAAGATGGTGTTCTCTGGTTTTTTTATGGGTTCGATATAAAAGATTTTCTTGGCTGGACTTCTCTTGTCGGTCCGGTGACGTTCTACATGTCTTATTGTATATATGCTTAATCGTTGATTTCATTCCATTATGAAAAGAAAGTTTCAATCGGTAATCAGATATTCACCCCGCTCGATTTGGTATAAGAATGGCTTGTGATGCGAGTGCGAGATCCTCATGCAATGATACAAAACAACTAACAAATAACTCTGGCCAATCGCCTGGGCTGATGTACAAGGGGAAAATGAGTCCCAAGCACAACCTACAGTTCATCGTGTTCTTCGTTCTCATCCTCGCTCCTAACAATACCTTCGGGCAACTTGCTCTTGGACCCCTCACCCAATTTGATGGCGTCAATCCAGGCCTCTACGCGTGCTAGCTCGTAGTCGGCATTTTCCGAGGGATCGTAATGTCTCCACCAACCTCTACGTCCGTTGATGGCAATGATCTCAATCGAACTGCCATCTTGGGACAGTTCGAGCCCAGTACGCAATGCTTTAGCGCCCTCGTTGTTGGCCGGGACGCTGTAGAACGGGAAGAGTCTGCTTTGTCGTTGCACGTGCTTGTGTGCGATTTCTGACATGCTAGTCAGAGCCTTCTTAGAAGAATCAGAAAGCTCGACATCGGAGTCAGTAGGTTCTGGGAGAAGTGCCAGGACACAAGTACCCGACTTCGGCAACAAGCAAGCAGACACCAATGCATCAGCGGTGACAAGTCCGTCAATGGCAGGTGCCTGGGGCGAGGCCTTTGCAGGTTGAGACTCCTTGGCCTCCTCCGCAACAACCTCAGGCTCTGAAGTCTCGGTGGGCTTGGTCTTTTCCGCCTGGGTCTTGGACTTGAGTGATTTAGGCGATTTGCCCGGAGCTTTGGGTGCTGGGTCCGGGTTAGGAGCCGCAACCTGGCTGAGAAATTCAACCAGTGGCTGCTTCTTCAACTCGCCATCGTAGACAATGTGATTCTTTTCATCCCCAGGGATGAGAACGACAGCGGGAAAACTTTCAATGCCAAATTTCTCCACCGCTGCAGCCTGGTTGTTACGGATCTGGGCCACGTTGATGGAACCAAGGAATTCAATGGCGACAGAGCGGATCAAAGGACTTATTGTTCCCTTTTCAGTGAACAGAATGGCCTTAGGAGACTCCTTCTCCTTGGACAACCAGGACTCCAAGTCTTTGTCCGTCACCTTCTTCACATGATTCGGGATCTTTTCCACCACCGCATTGACAATGGCTTTGGCGCTTCGCTGGCCCTGGTAATCCTCCACTCTGGGCTTACCAGGTTTCTTCCCAGGACTCACGATTTTGATCGTCGGGAAGCCCTGCACACCCATGCGGCCGCACAAAGGCTTGTTGTCATCATCGTCACAATTTATGGCGGCGACTTTGGCCAATCCGTCCAAGTTCTTTGCTGCCTTCTCATAGGCAGGTTTCAGGTTCTGGCAGTGACCACACCAGGGGGCGTAGAATCTATCGCAATGGGAAGTTTGTTTAGAAGCTGGAAGGAAGTCAAAAGGGCACGGGAAGGGTGGGCTTACTCTAGGATCTGAGAAGCGCGGTTAGCTCGTCTTCTGCAACGGTAGTTTTCAATGGCATTATCTTACCGAGGTGTAGTTGGAGTTAGCGATCAGCTGGTCATAGTTCTTGTTGTTGATCTGCAACACGGGGGATCTCTGAGTGTAGAGGCCGTCTGCGCTGACAGCTGGGAGGGCCGCAAGAAGCGACGCGACGACGAGAAGCGCGGAACCAGGTTGCAGCATCGTGATGAAAATTGAATCGGCCCTTCAGCTTCTGGATGCGGGGGAGAGAATGGAGAAGCTAAGCAGGACCGAAGCTGGAGAATATAAAGAGAAAAGTAGAAGGTGGGAGGGGGAAATTCCGCAAGGTGTCCTGAAGCTCTTGGCATGTGACCCTGCGCCATGATGCAACTTCCTTCTTCCCTCTTGTTCTTTCTTGTTTGTTCCGCATGCCACGCTTTCCACCCCCAGTTTTTTTACGGAGTACTCCAGGAAGGCGCTGGGCATGCCCATCTCCCAATGTCCGTTTAATAAGTCTAACGCTCTCTTCGAAAACACTTTGAAAATGAGCGGTAATAGCTTTTCGTGTACTTATCATCAATCCTGTTCCTGAACCATCAACAAGCAGCTCGTTGGGCAACCCCCACATTCGTCATGTCAGTGGAGTCTGCCGCGGCTGGTATGCCAGGATCTCAAGACCCTGGACGGCCGGGCATGGCCCAATTGCCGCGAGAAATCTTTTGGATGGTCTTGAGCCATCTTCGCCCCAGGGACATTGTGCGTTGCCGTCTAGTGTCGCAGTCATGGAATGTGGCGTTCGGTAACTCCGCAAATCTGATTCCCGTGCTGAAGGACTATTTCCCACTAGCCAAAGAAGTCAGGGCACTCCACGACGATGGCAGATCGAGTCCAACTCTGGCCACGGCAGAAGAGAACAAACACTGGCGCAGACTCTTCGACCGGATTGCTGCGAGGTATGACCACCTCGAGCGCGGCAAGCCTCGGTCGGTGCAGAAATTCAAGCTCTGCGAGGATTTCGGCAGCTCCGGAGACAGGGAATGGTTTCCCGTGCAGCCGTGGGATATGCACTCCAGCCATCTAATGCAGCGTGTCGATTGTCCCTTTTTGGAACCATTTTGGACGTATGAAGATGGCCTTGTGGTCTACCCCAGCGCGGATCACTCGGCCCTGGCCCTCCTGGATTTGAAGAGCGATCGGAAATTCATGGTTCCTTTTATGATCACCGGCAAGGTCATGCGCAGGATTCGATTACAAAAGAGACTCCTCGTCGTCGAGTGGGCGGAACCCAAGGCTTTTCACTGGTTGAATGACAGTGACGGGGTCCACCGCCATTTTGCGTCGTCGTTTGATATCAACAAGACGTCGAGCGGCTGGTCGGTCACTTTCCGGAACGAATGGAAGATCATGTTCCTTGGTCATCCGTTGAGCGAGAGGGATAGGTTCTATTCCTCCCACAGCCAAACGCATTACGCAATCTACATCTGGCAACCCAATCGCAGTTTGTACACGGCGGATGAGGATGCTCCCATTGAGTCGCTGTCCGTTTGGGACATTTCCAAACCATCGAGCTATAGACCATCTTTGGATCCTTTTGGACGTCTGCGACAGGACGGGGAAGGTGATAGCCCCTCTATCATCACCCGGTTTGGATTTAGGGAGTTGGGCTTCCATTCCGTTAGGCAACGGGGGCTTCCTGGCATACAGTCCCTAAATATAACCGATGATGATCGGTCAATTGAGATTGTGGAAAACCATTGCACGGGGCCGATGGACCGGCTTGTTGGGCCGGCCGAGTGGACTTCGGAAGTGCAAGTCACCAGCCTTCCTATCATTGGGAACGGGCCCTGTTGGAGGCGCTATGCCGACCCGACGCTGCCTCCTTATCGCGGGAATAGCAGTCTCCAGACCAAGCCGCTCACGTTTGCCGTCTGTGACGAGCCTTGGTATGCCATTGTTTCCGAGGTGCTTGATGAGGAGGCACAGGTTGGCTTTTGCCTCCATTTGTCGCCGATTACGTGGCCCTTCGATTTGAATATGTTTCTTACCATTCGGACACCAACATCCACTCTTACCCTCAAGCAGGACGAAGTCTTCGAGCTTGTGGGAAGAGGCAAGATTCACGGGAATGAACATTATCTGGTCGGAGAGAATGGGAATTGCGAGCTTGTTGTCTACAGGTTTGATCGATAAGCTATCTCGTTGGATCTACAGGATTCATGTCGTAACGATGGTCACGCCAGAAAACACCACTATATGTGTTTTCTTAAAGCTCAGCATAGCTTCCACTAAGCCACGATTCTGCTCAGTTGCCTATATATGTTGATCGTTTGTGATATTTCGTTTCGATTAATGCATTTTTATAAACTTATATATGCAGCATGGCATTCTCTCATGTATTCTACACATCCCTAACAACGTCGGACAATTCCATTTGGTTAAACATATCCCATTATTTTGTGCCTTGAAAATCAGCGCCACCTGATAATCGGCGCAAGACAAGCATTCTCCTTAATAATAACTTTTTACACAGCCATAGTCTCTACATTCTTCCCCCGCGCAGGACGAAAAGCTCGGATGGGGTAAGGAAGTGCTGCGGACGCCGAGGCCTGGACAATAAGCAGAACTCGTATTTATTGGCGCTTCTGGTCTCGACTCCTCATCCAAGCCTTGGCAGAGAATGATATGCTGACTCTTTTCGCTGTGAACGATTTAGTTCTCGTGCCTAGGTCGAGAGTTCGTCGGTTTCAGGCTAGTCTTTCCTTCCTGTCTGTCAGCAATCCCCAGACCATCCCGGGGCCATATCCAATACTTTTAGAAGCATATTAGCCGGTCATTCAACCGAATCATATATCCGGTGTGTTTTATGAGCCAATTGGCGCCCACGGCTTAGGTTTTCTGGTAATCAAATACCAATATAGCGCTGCAGGTTGTCATTCCACACGCCACTTCTAGACAATGGCTTGACCTATTTGTGTCCGAGCGCGTGTCTTTGCTACTGATAGTACATGTCGCTACGGGATAAATTCAAGTTACAGCATCCTCAGTTACATCATGCGGAAGAATTGAATAGCCAAAATGTAGTCCTGCTGATCTTCCTTCGCGTGTCTCCTTTCTTACGCCGTTTGCAATTGTTTCCGACTCTTGACCCTCCGTGATTGTCTCCGTGCTGGAAGCTTCAATACTACATCTGGAAATAATCTTTGGTCGGATTCTCGCAAAATGGGCGGCGCTGATACTTCAGCGGCAATGGATGCCGCGGCGCAGATTCGCAAAGCAACACTTCGAAGTCCCTCGGGTTTTGCAGGCTTGGTACAAAATCGGAAGGTTTTTGGTGTCGCTATGTTTGCTTGCCTTGGAGGGTAAAGTGACATGTCCTTGTCTGTATATGATTATTCGTGCTAATGATAGTGGCAGTCTTCTCTATGGGTATAACCAGGTAGGAGAAGCATTGTATTCTGGGGTTCGCAGCTAATGGGCATTTGTGACGTGAAGGGCGTCTTTTCTGGTGTCTGTAAGTTAAATGACCTTGCGCAGGTGCAAATCTTCTTGTTCCAAGCTAACAGTCGATTTTAATAGTGGTGATGTACTCCTTTGAAGAACACGTACAGCCTCCCAATGTTCCGATTGTCGCATTTCGTCTAATCAGTATCTCTAGATGGGAGAGGCTGTTACAAATGAGACCAAGAAAGGGTGGTTGACAGGTACAACTCGGAGAACACTCTTCGGTCACCGACAGGATACTAAAGGCGTGGAATAGCTATCCTCGAACTCGGTGCCTGGTTCGGTGCCCTGTATTCCGGCATCCTCTGCGAGCGAATCTCGCGCAAGAACACGATCCTTTTGAATGTCGGCATATTCTGCATTGGAGTGATAGTCCAGACCACTGCGGCTGCGAATGATGGAAACTCTTCGAATATTCTAGGAGGTCGGTTTATCACAGGTATGGGGGTAGGAAGGTAATACCAAGCCATTTACAGCGCCTTTTGGCAGTTTTTCCAGCTGACTGCGCATCTCAGTTTATCCACGAGCGTGCCCATGTACAATGCAGAGGTAAGATTTCTTTTGCAATATTCTCAGTGTCACATCTAAAGTTTGGAAGATTGCTCCACCAGAAGTCAGAGGGTCTCTGGTGGCGTTGCAGCAACTTGCGATCACTTTCGGAATCATGGTAAGTGCTATCGCAGTCTCATTACAACACACAGTGGCTGATTAGTTCCGTGGCAGGTTTCTTTCTGGTACTTACCTCGTCCCTCTCCTCAGTGTTGCAACATAATAACACTTTCTAGGATCAACTACGGAACAAACCACATCGGCGGCACCGGACCTGGCCAGAAAGATGCTGCATGGCTTTTACCTCTGGCCCTACAACTAGTACCGGCTGCCATCCTTGGCATCGGTATGATTTTCATGCCCTTCTCGCCCCGATGGCTTGTCCACCATGATAGGGAAGAAGAGGCAAAGAAGGTCCTGACTAGCCTGCGTGGCCTCCCCGAAGACGACCCGCTCCTGCAGATGGAGTTCCTTGAAATCAAAGCCCAGAGTCTCTTTGAAAAGCGAACGGAGAAGGAAAAATTTCCACATCTAGAGAGGACTAATACTTGGAGCTATGTAAAGTTGGAAGCTGCAGGTTTTGCAAGCCTTTTCACGAGTTGGCCGATGTTTAGACGTGTGATGGTCGCTACCGGTATGTGTTTGAGCTGGTTTATCTATTGAAAGACTTTGTTGAATCCTTTTTTGACCTGTGTTATATAGTCACCATGACATTTCAGGTAAATTCGTTTTCTTGCTCAACTTCAACAACTCTTAGGCTAATGGGGAGGTTCTAGCAATGGACCGGAGTCAATGCCGTCTTATACTATGCACCCTCTATCTTTGCACAACTCGGTATGAGCAACAATACAACCTCGCTATTAGCTACCGGAGTCGTCGGCATCGCCATGTTTATCGCAACAGTAAGACCAAGATGTTCAAAGGATACATCCCCGGGAAACCTACTTTTTTACTAAATTGAATAAAGATCCCCGCCGTCATCTGGATTGACAGACTAGGTCGCAAGCCAGTCTTGATCACCGGTGCTATCGGCATGGCATCCTGTCACTTCATCATCGCCGGCATCTTCGGCCAGAACGAGAATCAGTGGGAGTCGCATAAAGCCGCCGGCTGGGCTGCTGTCGCTATGGTGTGGCTATTTGTTGTCCATTTTGGTTATTCCTGGGGTATGTCAAGCTTATAGAATCAGAGAGAGGACTTGTTCATTTACTAATGGATCTGCAGGTCCTTGTGCATGGATCATCATCGCTGAGATCTGGCCCTTGAGTGCTCGGGCGAAAGGAACGGCCTTGGGTGCCTCTGCTAGTGAGCACCAACAACCAACAACATTCCCTAGTATCAAATCTCTAACTTCCCATAACAGACTGGATGAATAATTTCATCGTCGGCCAAGTCACCCCCGACATGCTCGCGGGCATCACCTACGGCACGTACATCTTCTTCGGACTGATCACGTTCCTCGGCGCGCTATTCATCGCCTTCCTAGTCCCGGAGACAAAGCAGCTCTCGCTCGAGGAAATGGACGTCATCTTTGGTTCCGAGGGCACCGCCGTCTCGGACTATGAGCGTCAGGTGGAGATCTCGCGCGAGATAGGTCTGGATGATGCGTTGGCAAGGTTGGCGGGTTCGAATATGAATGTTGCTGAGGTGGGAGTGAAGCATGGTGAGGTGAAGGATTAGTTGGATGGGATGGGTCTGCTTTTCTACGTAAGATTGGGTTGTGAGTGAATTATTTGGCTTTTGAATTGAGGGTATAAGGTATAACCGTTAGGTGGTTATTGAGGGGGGGGCTAGGTATTCAGCTACCTATCTTCGGACGTCCCCTCTCCTTTGGATATTCTGTACCTGCGGTTTAGTTGGAAAAGAGGTCCATCGATTTGATTACCTGGTCATCAGCTTTGTCATCTAATTTTCACTGCGTGTAGACCTGCTCAAGGACGCCTACCGAGAAAGCTTGTTATAGAGGCAGTTTACGCTGACGTTCACAGCAAATCGTTCAGTGCGTTACTACGTAGGCAAAGGGATATTCATGTCAATCGCTGGATTATGTAGGCTACCGAAATCGTATTTTTATTTTTATTTTTTTATTTTTTATTTTTTTCGTAATGCCGTTAACCTTCCTTGTTGGAACATGATTGAGTCCTGTCCGTTCCCTTCCCTATGTTCGTCTTGAAAAAAAAAAAAGAAACTAAGAAAGAAAACCAAATATCTTTCCATCTTCAACAAGTCAGCAGTAAAGACCAACGGAAACAGTAACATCAGATCATAACTAGTATGCCTCCAAGCCCCCCCACCCCCCTTCATGAGCAAAAAAGAACCTGCAATTCGCGATATTCTCGGCCCCTCCTTGAGTGAAAGGTAGATCGAACAGTTTCAGCACCGAAATTTACAGACTACACACGCCTTGAGACCGCAACTGGGGCAGGTTAGCGTAAAGATGGGCTTCCACCGATGACACAACTCGCACTCGTCACGTCCATATTCCTTGGTCCAGTATCCAAGATGATCGCAGGTCTCCGAGGTGTCATGCAAATCACCAAAGCGATGACTGGAGGTGCTCTCGATGTCGGCTTCCGAGAAGCCCAAGCGCAGGTTCTCAAGCCAACCGCAGAATGTCTCCATCACGATGCCACGCAGCTCGCAGTGCATGTCGGCTCGTGTGTACAGACCACTCGGGTGGTTCAATTTGCTCTCGAATAGCGGCAGGAACGGGGCAAGTTGCGAGTGTAGATCCGTGTCGACCCTGATGTAGTTGTCTTCTGAAACAGTGGGCTGCTCTTGATCGAGACTGGAGGTGTCTCCGCCGTTGACGGACTGGGTATGCTCGCTGAAGGAAAAGTAGAATGGGTCTTCTTCTGAGGCATCTTCCCTGCCGGTTTCATATTGAGAATCAGAGAGCTTGCTTTCGTCCGCAGTAAGATTGACGGAGCTGAGATCGTCTCGCTCCCGATATGCAGTGTTGTATTCAGTAGCAGTCCGTTGGGTGGACTGGTTGGAGGAGGCGCTGTCATCGGCATCGTGGTCTTCGTAGGATTCCTCTTCCTCGTAATACTCATGGTCTTCGTACTCGCTTCCACTAGCTTGGTCGACGTCTTCGTATGCACTGTCTTGGAAGTTGAGCAGGTCGTCTTGGGCATTGTTGTGCGCAGCAAAGCCCTCGCCGCATTCCCAGTGGAGATGACGGCAATACTCTCCCTCTTGGACATACTGCTGTCCCCGGTAGAAGTCAGATTCCCCGCCGTCGTACCCCGATTCTCTAGAATTAGTAGAGTAACCCGGACGAGCCACCCTTTCAGAATGGCTCTCCTGGGAATCATCATCATCACGCGCGTGTCCCTCCGCCATTAACTCTTCATCCCTTATTATTCTCGCCCTCATCGCCCTTCGACGCCTCTCCTCCTTCAACACCTCCTCCTCAGATCTCTGCTTCGCCATGAAGCGCTCCTCTTCCTCCTTCATTCTTATTTCTTCCTGCTCCATTCTAATTTCCTCGCCAAGCCTCCTCTCATGTTCCACTCTCTCTTTTTCCTCTTGAGACTCCGGAGAGTTCGGGTTCATGTGCACGCTGTTGCCATAGCTGTACATGTACCGATCACTTGGGTTGTGCACGCCATGCCACATGGGATTATGGGGTCTCCAGCCGGTGTAGGAGGCGTCATACTCGGTGTACTCTTCGACGACGACACGTCTGAAGCGAGAGAGCTCTTGGTCGTGTTTCAAGCGACGGGTAGGGTCGCGGAGGATCTCAACGGCTTCTTGAATCTGTTGGATACCGTGGTAAGTATCACGCGGGAGAAATGATGGATTCATGTTTTCAATCATCGGCATGAATATGAGGATGAGGTGAGTGATAAGGAAGAGGGGAGATGAAGCGAGGTTGATGTTTAACTAGAGACAGTAGGGTTGAGGATCAGGATGCACTTGCCTTCTGGAATTCATCGTTCGTGGCATCATTTCCACTTGCTTTATCGGGGTGGTACTTCAGAGCTAATCTCTTGTACGCGCTGTTGATGTCCTTGGAACTTGCGTTTGTGGCAACGCCCAGGATATCGTAGCAGTCGTGGATGGGTTTTTTGAATCCCGTCGCCATGGTGGGTGTTGTTGGGTGTAGCGACGGTAAACTTGGTTCTGTTCGTTTGTATGAATTTTGTGGTTGGCCGAGAAAACAAACGGAGTGTTTGTCAGTACAAATAGCGGTGTCCGGGTGTAATCCAACCCTGGAGTAGAGATTTAGGGAGGGGGAAGGAGTGAGAAGGGAAGAGGGACGTGTTTGAAGAAAAGACTGAGAGGGAAAGGAGAGAAAGGTTGGGGGTTGCCATTGTTGATTCCCAATTGGGCAATCGTCATGACCACTGGACTTGTTCAATGGAGGTCAACATCGCGCTCGTAAGCTCATGGGGTTCGCAGTGAAGACAACGGAAACGGTTGGAAGGGAATGAAAGGATTTAAGGCAGCCAGTAGTCACTTCCAGAAGTGAAACATAGGAAGAGATCTGGATCATTCAAACCAATGCAGTGAAGCGCCTGCCACTTCAATGTGCTAGTGAATTTAGTACTATCTGTGAACATAACAAAACATAACAAAGGAAGAGGACCAACGACATACAACATTGCAAAATTGTCCATTACTTGGAACTCAAAAGAGATAAAACCTGAGACAAAGAAAAATATAGAGACTGATTTACAGGCTGATGGTAATCTAGGTATTTAAAAGTAAGTCTACACAGATGGTGACTCCTTCCCACAAAAGCATCGAAACAGCTTTTACATGTCCGCACTGGCGGTGGCACCAGTGATAATCTCAACCAGTTCACCGGTAATGGCGGCTTGACGCTGACGGTTGTACAGAATCTGGAACCTGTGGAAAGGGTTAGTATTGGGAATCATAATTCAAAAGATAGGGTTCTTACTTGTTGATCATCTCTCCGGCGTTCTTGGAAGCGTTCTGTATAAAAAAAATAAAAAAAAACTACGGTCAGTCGGGAGCTCTCTCCATCAAAATCAAAACACAGGCACTTGCCTCCATAGCGTTACGACGAGCCTGTCATTGAGTTAGCGATCTCTTGTCATCCATAGTGATTGGACGTAGGTTGATGTAAAGCTTACCGAAATCTCACAAGCGTGGCCCTCGGCCATAGCCCAGAAGAGGTTGTTGGCGAGGGAGTATTCGCGGAGGTTGGTCAGAGCCTGGTCGTCAACCTCAAAAGCAGAGATGTTGGCTATTTGTATTGTTTAGTATCCAAAGCATCCAATGATATTACACCATGTAGAAACTAACCGGAGTTGGTGATGGCCTCCTCGGAGAAAGCCTCGATGGTAGTGGGCTCGTAGCTCTGAGCGTTAACGAACTTGTTGTAGATGATCTTAACGCTGGCGTAGTCGGTGGGCAGCAGAGCAATCTGGTCGGCAACGGCCTGGGCATCAGCGAAGGTAGGGATGTCCTTGCAGACGTTGGCGAAGCTGAGAACCAGGTTGTTGGCGTTGGTACGGGACAGCTGGGCCTTGGCCTTGTCGCCGAGAATAACGATGTCGGAGTTAGGGTACTCCTGGAGAACACGGCGGGTGGCCTTGCTCAGACCGGAGTGGATACCACCGCAAAGACCCTTGTCGGAGCTGGCGACGACGAGCAGAGTCTTCTTGTCGTCAAGAGGCTTGGTCTCGGCCTGCTCGAAGACGGTGTTGGAGGTCTGACCGTAGTTCCGGGAGTCACCCATGGCCTTCTGGGCGCGGGTGAGACGGGTCGAGGCAATGACCTTCATGGTGTTGGTGATCTTTTCGATGTTCTTGATGGACTTGAGACGGCCCTCGATTTCACGCAGGGTCGCGAAGTTGGCGGCATTGGGAGGCGCAGCGCTTCGAGAAAATTAGCAATTGACCATGCCGCTCCTTCCAAACTCTCATCATCGATCGAGATGCTTTGCGGAAGTCGCGAGTCGAGCTGGCCGTCTGTGTGGGAGAGGGGGAGGGTGGGAAAGGCGATATCCGGTGTGGACGGTGACGACCGGAGGATCACGAACTTACCGGGTCACAGCAGCACTGCCGGCCCTCACGGCCGGACGAACAGCACGAGAGAACATAGTGAGGATGACTCGGAAGGTCGAGGGGGGTCAAGGTAGAAAAATGACGATGATGGAGCGGAAGAGGGGAGGGGGGCCGCGGCAAACACTCGGTGCTCTGCTCTACGAAGGGAAGACAGACGTTGAGTTCGAACTCTCCTGTTTCTGTTCTTCCGACTCCCGGCTGCACGGGATTCCCAGCCACGCTAGTCCTGATCGGGTGGGTCTTGGCTCCGGCCGGGCGGAGTGACCCGGTGCGCAACACACGCACAAATCAAGGCCCCCAGGCCGAAATTCCCCGGCCTCCAGGCATGCAGGCAGCAACCACCGGCAACCACAAAAAAAAAAGAGAAAAAAACCCGCGGCCTGAGGCAGCGATGCGAGTGGCTGACTGACGGTCCGGAGAAACGTGAAGATCGCCTCAGGCCCCAACCCCGACGGCCTCGTTTTCCATTCCATTCCTTCTCTTTTCTCTCTTTCCTCTTCTCTCTCTCCCTCGTCCTCCGTCTTTGTTTTCCTTGCTTTTTGCTCACTCCACCACTTCCCACTCTTCCAACCGTCCTTCCCTCATCTTGTCTCCCCTCTTCCTTCGTCTTCCACTCAATGCATCGGCGTCTCCCTTGACATCTGCCATCCTCTCAGCCTCCTCATTGGTCAGCTTGTCATTGACCTCATCGATTCGGAAAGCGCCAGCTCTGTTCTCCCTCAGACTTGGCAGGTCAATCTCGAGTCCCTTTCTCTTACCTCGGGCTTACCTGCACTCCCATTCCTTGGTCCGTCGCGTCCCTATTTACTACCGCCCTCAAACCATGAGTTCTTCAGAAGACGATACCCCGCTTGTGAAAGCGAATGGTCGATCTTCTGGTGAGTTCCCCGTTCCTGACCATTTCCTCCCATTCGTGCGTTGCTTTTCCCAGCCATTTCGCATCGCTTTCCTCCCACTCAACCTCAGCTGTCGCCAACCCATCCTCATAGCACCCACCTTTCAACGCCCTTGATCTCTTTTTTCTCTCACTTTTCTTCTCGTTTTCTCCGTTTACTTGTTTTTTACGCCACATCACTTTCAACAAATCGTCTCTACTTACACCCTCCTCTTGTTGCAACTATAGGTCCCTCTAAAGACGTTACGATGGGCGACGCGACGGAGACAAATGGTCATGTCGACCCCGGCGTGTCTATTCGTTTTGGACCGGTGCAGAAAGATGGCGACGTAGCCATGAAAGATGCCGACCCCCAGGCCGACGCCGGCAAGCGAAAGTCCCGATCGAGTGTTGGCCAGAGGAAGTCATATGCAGAACCAGAAAGCAGCGAGGAGGATCAGCCCTTGGTACGCCAACTCCCACCGCGCTAGTTCTTCCCTTTCCCCCAACTATTTGCGACGTTCTCGCCCGTCGTTGTTTTGTTTCAGCGGCTGACAATTCGACAGAGCAAGCGCCGTCGCACCTCCGTGAAACACGAAGATCCCGAATCGGACGAAGACGTCCCCCTGGCCCTGAATGGAAGAAAACTCCCCAAGGCCTCGGAGACCGCTATCGGGGAAGAATCCGATTCCGACGTACCCATCGAGAGAAAGCTCGCTTCGGAAAAGAAACGAATCCAGCAGAAGGGCGAGAAGGCCGCCCAGCCCAGCCGCAAACCAGCCACCCCGAAGGCCGCTCCGAAGACGGCGGCCGCCACCAAGAAGCAGGCAAACGGCGTTAAGCGGGAGCCTGCTAGTGAGGAAAAGAAACCCGCCGCGAAAAAAGGAGCGGCAAAGCCGGTCAAAGCTGAGCCCAAGTCTGCGCAGTCAACTCCTGCGAAGAAAGGCACTGCTGCAACGCCAGCCAAGGGCGTGAAAAAGGAGGAAACTGAAGAAGCCGAGGAGGGTGAGGAAGAGGAATACCGTTGGTGGGAGGATCCCACCAAGGGTGACGGCACTGTCAAGTGGAACACCCTTGAGCACAACGGCGTTGTGTTTCCTCCTCCCTACGAGCCTCTTCCCAAGGACGTCAAGCTGAAATACAACGGTGTCCCAGTCACTCTCCATCCAGATGCGGAAGAGGTGGCTGGTTTCTTTGGAACCATGCTGAACTCGACTCAGAACGTCGAAAATCCCACTTTCCAACAGAACTTCTTCATGGATTTCAAAGACATTCTCAAGAAAACTGGCGGTGCGAAGGACTCCAAGGGTAACAAGGTTGATATCAAGGAATTCGCCAAGTGTGACTTCCAGCCGATCTTTGCCTACTACGATGCGAAGCGTGCCGAGAAGAAGGCTCTTCCTCCAGCCGAGAAAAAGCGATTGAAAGCAGAGAAGGATGTCGAAGAGGCACCCTATATGTTTTGTATTTGGGATGGCCGCAAGCAAAAAGTGGGCAACTTCCGCGTCGAACCCCCTTCGCTTTTCCGTGGGCGCGGTGAGCATCCCAAGACTGGCCGCGTCAAGTCTCGAGTTCAGCCCGAGCAGATCACCATCAACATTGGAAAGAATGCGCCGGTTCCTCCACCTCCCGAGGGTCACCAGTGGAAAGAAATCAAGCATGATCAAGAAGGAACATGGCTTGCCATGTGGCAAGAAAACATCAACGGCAATTACAAATACGTCATGCTTGCAGCCAATTCCGATGTGAAGGGTCAAAGTGATTTCAAGAAGTTCGAGAAAGCCCGCGAGTTGAAGCATCACATCGATCGCATCCGCAAGGATTACAAGAAGAACCTCAAGCACGAATTGATGGTGGAGCGACAGAAGGCGACTGCTGTCTACCTCATTGATCAATTTGCCCTGCGAGCTGGTAATGAAAAGGGCGAAGATGAGGCGGAAACTGTCGGTTGCTGTTCCCTGAAGTACGAGAACGTTACCCTCAAGCCGCCAAACAAGGTCGTTTTCGATTTCCTGGGTAAAGACAGTATTCGATTTTACGATGAAGTCGAAGTCGACACGCAGGTGTTCAAAAACCTGAAAATCTTCAAGAAGGCACCCAAGAAGGAGGGCGATGAAATTTTCGATCGATTGACGGTAAGGATCAATCACCTCATCTTCCAGCCTGGTTGACCTCACAGAATGCTGACCCTTTCGAAGACCTCCGCCCTTAACAAGCATTTGTCAGTCTACATGCAAGGACTGACCGCCAAGGTCTTCCGTACCTACAACGCCTCTCATACCATGTCTACTCTGCTCAAGGACATGAAGGCGACCGGTAACAATGCCGAGAAGGTCAAGGCGTACAATGATGCCAACCGCAAAGTTGCCATCCTTTGCAACCACAAGAGGACAGTGGGGGCAAACCACGCCGGCCAAATGGAGAAAATGAGTGAAAGGGTAAGCCCTGTTTCTTGTCCGAATTGATGTTGGTCGCTGACTTGTTTCTCTTCGCTCAAAGATCAAAGGTCTTCGTTACCAAAGATGGCGTCTCAAGCAGCAGATGCTTGACTTGGAACCCAATCTCAAGAAAAAGAAGGGTGCTAAGTTCTTCGAGATGGACGAGGACATTGACAAGGAATGGATCAAAGAACACCAGGCCTTCTTGGTTGAAGAACAACGACAGAAAATCACCAAGAAATTTGAAAAGGATAATGAGAAACTAGCTACCGACGGCGAGAAGGAGATGAAGGCAAGCGAACTTGAAAACCGTCTGGATGTCGTGAAAGAGATGGAGAAGAAATTTAACAAAGAGAACAAGACGGGCAAGGTAGAAGCTGAGGGCAAGGGCCCCACCGTTGATAAATTGGAGAACGCCATCCAGAAACTGGAACAGCGCATTGAGAACATGGAGCTCCAGGCTCAGGACAAGGAAGACAACAAGGAAGTTGCCCTTGGAACCTCCAAGATCGTGAGTGACACCCCTGCTTTTCCTGTCTTTGCGTGATCGACAGACGAACTAATACAAAGCAGAATTACATTGATCCTCGTCTTACGGTCGTGTTCAGCAAGAAATTCGATGTCCCCATCGAGAAGTTCTTCTCCAAGGCCTTGCGAGAGAAGTTCGATTGGGCTATTAAGTCCGTTGAAGGGGACTGGGAATTTTAAACGTCCCGATCTCACGAACACACGACTGAAATCAGCTCGAAATTGTACTATTGCACGATCTGTTCCTATATATTTCCTTTATTTTTTCTTTGCTCTTTGCTGCTTTTTGGGGGGGATGGTAGACAGGTTGTTTTACCTTTTTTTTTTTTTTTTTTTTTTTTTCCCTTCTAAGTTTGGATTTTCCATCTTTCTTCGACAAGCACTATTTTGCATAAGCGCAACCAGTGCTGCTCTTACTTATCCTTTGGCGCTATGCGACATTGGAAAGCTAAATACGAAAGACGCTTAGACCATACCTATACAATATGACTGGCGCAGCCTTTGGTCTTCGAAAAGAACATTTCTGTGTGTATTTTGCTTCATCTTGTTCTTTTTTGGTTCAAGATCATTTCAATTTCTTTTCCATTACATTTAAAACACTGGCTATACTATATTTAATGAAAATTTAACCCAGGAGACAAAAAATGAATTAAAAAGATATAGGGATCAAAAATCAGAGACTCATGGTTTCAGGATCATACAGAACTTCTCTTTTCTAGCACAACCATTATCTCCTGGCTGAATGAAATGGAAAATTAGGTTCTACTTTTTGTATATCACGACTTTCACACAACTCATGAATGAATCATTTTTGTAGACTGTCGCATGAGTTGACTAGATTCGATTTGATTAATGATCAATTAACCCAGATAATAGCATACATAAAATAAGATAAACCCATCGCTTGATGAAACGAACGAGTCCTGTCAATCCTCGTCCATGCAAAAATACAGAAGCAGAGAAGAGCAATCACGAACCGGATCTCAAAAAAAATTAAGGAGAAAACAACAGGCATATATGTATGCATGTACATGTACACTTTCCTAACATAGCAAGCAGGGCAACCAAGAAGGAACAGTCAATAGATAACAGGCTCGTTGTATGTAGATATGAGCTGGGGATGTAATGTGCACGCTGCACATGGAAATGAGAAGATAGGTAAATAGTGAAGTCAGGAGAATTGCGCATATGTATACATGTAGTTGATCAAGAGATCAAGCAATAGACACGTCCACCTCATACATATGGAGACATAGGTATGAGGGGAAGAAACACTATGACAACCAAAGCTGGGAGTCGAATGGAAAGGACATGAGATGAATTGGAATGATATAAAACAGTGTGTTGTTCATGATAAAAACGAAAGACAAATGAAAATGAAAACGAAAATGCTATTTCAAATGATATCAAATCCAAAAAGCGGAACATAGATGGAGTTATAGAACAAACCAGTTGCTCATGGACAACCACAGATAGGGAAGAGAGAACGGGATGTAAAAGTTGAGAGCCAGAAGATTATAGATTACAGGCAGGAGAGAGAATTGGCTGTTGAGAGAGATGATAATGGCAATGCCGAGTGATGAGAGGGTAGGAGATCATGGGTTGAATGCAGTGCAGTCTATGTGCTCAGGTAAAGGTCGAGATCAATCAATCGATCTATAAGTTTTTGGGGATGTTGCGTTTCTTTTCCCTTTTTTTCAATGAGAAATTGGAATAATCGTGTCCGGTCGAGGTATAAACAGCGCTCGTCAATGGGTGGTCATGATTGGTCGCTCTCATACTCTGTTGTCAACTGTTTTCTTCTTTTCACTTTCCTGTTGCATATCCATCCAAGCTCTATCCATAGGATGGTCGAGTCATGAGGATTAAGGTGCATAGAAATTATTGGGAGAGAGAGGATGTTAGGGCCACCAGCCCATGCGTTTGTAGCTCTCTACCATCGCCCGTACAGAGTCCGCGTTGAATCTCTCTCGAGTGGGCTTCCAACCGGTTGTCGTTTCAAACAATGTACCGTCAATCGACATGTCCTGGTCCTTGAGCACATCCCTCTCCAGGAAGGGACTAATGGGTCCGGGTCGCTCGATCTTCGCTTGCTCGATCAATTCAGCCCAGACCTGCAGACACTCCTCGTTCATGTCGTCCAGCACGTCGTCGAGGTTCATCTTGGCCAGCTGGGATGCCAGGGAGCCGAGGAAAGAGGTTTTAATGCCGAGAACGTCCAACAGCGCTTCGGCGATGTGCTCCTGGCGCGTGTCTCCGTGGTCCACCACGTTGAAGGCGATGGGCTGGTTTTCTCCGGGAGTGGTCTTCGCTCTCCACTCGGCAGCCTTCCACAGGGCGTCGGCAGCGTCCTTGACGTAGACGGTGTTGATCTTGAGGTCCTTGGTGTACAGCAGCTCCAGATCCTTCTGAATATCCTGGTGGACGCGCGCCAGACAGATGCCCGTCGCGAAATAGCCGGGGTCATATTCTCCGTAGACGTGCGGTAGGCGCAGCACGCAGTAGGTGAACCCGGGGATTTTCTGAATCTCCTCGCTAGCCTTCAACTTCCACTTGGCGAGTTTGTTCCACGGCTGGATCTTGTCGTCCTCTTTTCGCGGCGTGGAACCCCCCTTGTAGACGTGGGCGGTGGAACACTCGACATACGAGCGGATGCCACGACGAGCGACCTCGCGGGCCAACGCCACCGTCAGGTTGTAGCTGCGGAGCTCGTAGACGTCGTCGGGCTGGGAATGCCTCGTCTCGCCGCCGCAGTTGATCACGTAGTCGAACTGTTCGCCATTACTCCGATCGAAGATACGCGGGAAATGTTCTAGAAAGCCGGCGGGGAAAAAAAGAATCAAGGTCAGCAATGTATTTTCCTATCGACGCGGAATTTTCCAATCGCAACTTACGTTCCCGACTCGCGTCCGCCTGAACGAATTTATCCTTGGAACAAGCCTCTTCGAATTCGGGCGCCAACCACGCGAGTTGCGGCAACACCTTGTCGACCAGTCGAACTTCCGAGGCAAGGTTGTTTTCGTGAATGTAAAGCGCCAGATGACGACCGATAAATCCTACCAAGACGAGTATGCGGGTTAGTTGGGCGCAGGTTTAGCGAGAGGGAGAAACGGGGAGCAGCTCGTACCCAACCCTCCAACGATCAACACGGACGGCTTCTTGTCGTCAGCCATGATAGAGACGATAATTACAAAGGTGAAAAAGAAGAATGATAATAATTAGAAATCAGGCAGTCGACAAGACGAGGTAAACTCGAGCTTGCAGCGTGGTGAACGGTTGACTGTTGGCGCCCCGCACCCAAAGAAACAATGCGGGGAGGAAAAGGGGCAGACGGTAGGACAAAGACAAGGATGAGGCAGGGAAAGAAGAGGCTGAGAGGGACTGAGAAGTCTGAGATTCTTCGGCGCACCCAGAATGAGGGGGAGCAGATAGTCGCTTGAATTGGACTGGATTGGATTGGACTGAATTAATTAAGAAACGAGACCCGAGGGGAAAGGGAGATGAAAGAAAAGGGAAAGGATAAAGAGAGCGAGACTAACGAGTTAACGGAAGGCGATCAGCTGCCCAAGCATCCTTTTCCCAGTCAATATTAATGCCTCTAGTATCGAATTAACTACCGCTAGCGATTCTGGTTGATTGCGCGTGTTTCGTCCTTTCCGGCACTTCTCTCTTCCTATTTACACTTCTACTTGAATCTTCCACTCCGTACATTTCTACTCTTGGACTCTTCGACTCTCCTGAACTCTGCAACCTTTACAGAGCAACACCTCCCCTCCAACAATCTTCTTCCTGTCAAATATGCCACCCCAAGCCTTGATCCAGCATCGAAAACACGCCGAACACCAGAAACGGATCGAAATGACCAAATGAATCCCAATCCCACACCTCCAGGAAGAGGGCCCCTAAAACCTAGGGTACCAAACTTTTCCACCAACTTTGCCAACTTCCAACCGAACAAAGTCCGTTAGCGCTGCATCTAGAAATTTCGCCGGGTTTAGCGTCCCCAACTCCGACCGACTTGATTCATCATTTCTTCCCCTGCCAAGCGCGCGTTGTGGGACGCTTTCCGTTCTTCAGGGACACCGTCCGATCATAGTTCCGCCTCCAAGTGGAAACGAGAGGGGGGAGTTCATTTTAAAGGAATTGGGCGAGCTTAGGCGTGGGAAATAGGGGATGTGCAAGAGTTCAAGAGGATTCTTTCACTACAGAGTATAGGTATCTCCCATTCTTCGTTGATAGAGATACCAATTCTGATGGACAGGACCTCCCGCTCCGTTCGACTCCCTGAGTCCCTGGACGAGACAGGTCAAAACGGATCGTCTCAATGATCTCCGACCGAGTCAGGATCATCGGGGTGGAGACGCGTTTCCATATATCGACTCCGTTACTGAGTCCTTCCTATCTGAGTCTCTTCGCCCTCTCTCGTTCTCTTTATCTCTCAATCCCGAGCGGTCTAGCACTGAACAAGCTCCCAGCTCCGAGGGAATTTGTCATATGGATTTGGATCTGATAGTCAACTCGAATCCATTGGCCGGGACTAAAGGAAGCACCCAAGGAATCGAATCAATCGAGTTCCCCATTCCCGACCGAAGTCCACACTGTATTTCCCGAGTTCGGCAGATGGTTTCCGTAGAACCGACGCTATCCTTTTGGTTTATTTGATTAGGGCTTATTGTTGGCTATTATTAACAATCTGCTATCTAGTATTTGCTACTTGAGGTCATAGTCAGTGACTAACTAGCCAGTACAGACTACAGAGTCTAGATAGTGCCTGGATTGTTAGCCGCTATGCAAAACCTGCAAGGGGATCGAGGGCTGCCTCGAGCTTGTGTTGACGTCAAGTCAAGTCTTTGGTCTACCCAGGGAAATGGAATTCTCCGATCCAGAGAAGGATAATGTCGGATTCCACTCGGACTCCCCAAGCTCCCCAGACGAGGATCGACTGGCTGTTCCATGGATTATCGTCCTGATCAACCCATGGTTCGTGCAGCGATTTGGAAGAGGTCTACTAGTTTCTCAATGGTCTGCAAGTGCAAGCTATTGATCGGTATTTGATATTCATTCGAAGTACTATCGATTCTCGAGATGCTGCTTTCCAGCCCATTTTCTTTTCTCCATTAAATCCAAGACATTTCCCTCCATCATCCAGGGCAGTGGCACATATGTCAAAAAACAAAACTTCCAAGTAGACCTCTCAGCCAATGCCAAACAGTTATCCAGTCATCCAGTCACCCAGTCATCCAGGACGCAAGAACAAAATATGATGGTATTTGCAGAGGCACTCTCAATGATCCCATCGACCTCTTGCTTCCTAATATGCATATAATTTTCGATTCTCTGAATTGTGAGGATGTCCGGAATAGTGTCACTAATATCGATATTGAAACCATTATGTAACAGCTAGTAGTTGATGATTGTTTGGCTCATCCTATAACATGAACCCTTACAAGGATCTTGAATCTATCGTAGAAATTACTATCCTTGCTGAGCTCACTCTCTTTCCACGCCTTCTCCAACTGCGCCATAATTAGCTTCCAGTCCTCGTCCTTGCCCTGGCGAAGGCGCATTTCGAAATCAGACCAGGCAAACTTCACTGAAGCCGCCACCACGACCGGGGAGTTTTCGGTCTGCACGTCAGAGAGCGCCTGTTTGTGGCTATCCCAGTACTGAAGGGTACATTCGCTCAACATGTGGGACAGAAAGGACTTAGTCGAGGAGAACCTTTTGAAGGGAACCCAGATGGGCGCCAGGCCCTGTTGGTTGGAGATACTCACGAGGAAGTGAGTCATCAGTGCCATATCAGTATCTATATCAGCATTAGTGTCAAGACGGGTGGTGTCAAGAGGTGTGGTAACGAGGTCCTGGGTCTTCTGGGGCTTCGATTTGTTCCGATCAGCAGAAATGACTTCTTCGGGACTGGCGATGCGACGGAAGGGCCGAATCGACAGGTCATGACCGGTGGTCTTTCGAGTGACGGGGCGTCTGATTTCGTCGTCAGACAGAGTGGGGGATTGGCTGCGACGGTCGTTCATCTTTCTTTTCGCGTTTATTTCCTTGCGAAAAGTGGGCTGGCTGAGGGGCTGAGGGGCACTACTGGGCTGCACAGGTCGATTTGGCACAGATGGAGTGACGGTTGCCTATGTTGTGATGATTGATGCGTTAGACTCAACCTTTAGAGATCCACGATCATGATTTCAGCTTACCTCCATCGACGGTCTAGTTGATTTTATATGGCTCTTCGCCTTTCGCTTCAACAGAATAGCCAAAGCCTTCACGATTCTACCAGGTATTAGGCTCAAAAGAATACACTGAAATAACCATGGATATATACTCATGGGGGATCTGACTTACTCGTCCTTCCGGTCAGGGTATACACAGAGGCTTGGGTCATTTAAAGACTCTGGCAACAGATACTTCTCGCGATTGGTCTTGGTGCCCCAATACATTTTTCCCCACTCTTCCACAAAGCTGGTCGCGCAGAGCTCTCGCTCGCTCTCGGAATTCTCCAGTCCTGACCAGTCATAGCCATACTTATGCACCTGTTCACGAAGTTGGTTGATGAAGTCGTGGTGATAATCCTGTTTCAAGTCAAGGAAAGTGGTGAATTGGCGGTCGCGGCTTTTGGAGGTGAGGCCGCCCTCATCCAGGAGCTCTCGCATGGGGTGGACCATCATAGGTTCTGGAGAAGGCTGGTGGGTTATGTTGTGGCTGCTTCTCATAGTACTGATTGATGATCCCATTCCCTTGAGAAAGGGTTTGAGTGAAGGATCAAGTCTAGTAGGGTTGATGATAAAGGAGGGGAGGGGGGATGGGTAGTGGGAGGAAGAAAGATGAGGAATCGAGGTGAGAGAAGTGAGGTGAGAGAAGTGGAAGAGAGAGTCTGATGACTGGGCCTGCTAGTCAACGACGAGTGAATGTCAACTGCCATAAATAGAACCAGGTGACGCGAATTCTCGTAGACTAGACAACAACCTCATTAAGGCAGGTCTGTAATAAGTAATCAACCTAAGATCTCCAAGAGGGGCGAACGACCTTGTAGTTCAGGCAGACAACTAATCTTTTACAAAATATGTAAATTTTGTAACTGAAATGGGAAGTAACTGATGGCTTAGTATTGCATGTTTATCCACACATTTAATTCTATTCCAGTGAAATGTAGTGGCTTTCGTGGGTCGAAAAGATTCATTCAGCAATCATTCAGCAAGGGGAATATTACATATCATCATCATCGTCCTGAGACGGAGAAAGAAAAATAGAAAGAGATCTTAACATGGGAAAAGAAATACTTAACGCCTCTCGTTCCACTGACAAACTAGGGCATGCCTTTACTCAACTCCAAGCTGTTTGAGCGAGTTCTTGAGCTCCTTAATCGCAGTGTTCACGTCGTCAAAGGTCAGAGCAGAGACCGCCCAGCGAGCATGCTTCTGAGCCTGTGCAATAGCGTTGTCATCTACTGCCGGCGCGTTCGCTGAGTTGGGCGTAGAGGCTACAGGTATATGGGCTGCTGAGGACATAGGCTGGGGTGTGGGACGTGACACCACAGGCAATGGCCCAGGAGATGGCTGCGCGGGAGGCGGAGGTGATCTGTTAGGGTTGTAAAAAGCATTGGCATCAAAGGGCGTTCCCGCTGGACTTCTATCCGGACTGGACGACGGAGGCGGGAAAGACTGGAATGCATTAGGATCCCCAGACGAGTGGTGCCTGCCAATCTGAGTCGGGGTATCAGGTAGAGTCGGCGCGGATGCAGATGATGCGAATGTGTCCGGCGCCGAGGGAAGATTCAACGGTGCTCCTTGGTCGCTATCCACATCCATGCCTGGAGATGGCGCATTATGCTCGATAGACCGGTTATCAGCAAAAGCGGTTGGGACTTGTGGTAGGGTAGGAGTCGATCCTGAAGGTTGCGCGGAGGATTCGTCGGGAGCTTCTTCCACGGACGGCTGCTGCTGTCCTGGTAGGTTTTCGGGGTCCGCTGGAGGAAGGGACTGGACAATCGCCTGAACTTCCGGATCATCTTCCTTCGGCTCGAGATTATCTTCTTCAAGAACCGGATTCGTCGCATTTGGGTCTTCGCCCGCCTTGATAGCCTTCACAATTCTCAGCGCATGGTACTTGGCGAATTTGATCTTGACGGCGAGTTCGGGCTCCGGGGCGTGCCAGATTTGGCAAAGTTCGAGGAATGTAGCAGCCGCCTGGAACGTATCTGCAGTTTTTCTGGAACAGTTTTAGCTGTGATCCCTTGTGTGACTAGACACCCTCGCGACATACTTCGTCACCTTGTTGGCTCTCATTGTTGCCTCCGCTCGAGCGAAGACGTCCAGACCGAACTCCTCCACGTAGGCATTAGCGGCCACTGCATCCGCCACGGTATCATTATCGGGATTCTCTTCCTTGAACTTGACGCCGCGACATGTCAGTTTCCACAATCGGCCTCCTCGATACCCCTCAAGGTCGGGTTTTGCGCCAGACGTACGGTTTCCAACTTGTCCACAAGGTTCGTCGTGTACAGCTTGACTTCGTCGTCGGAATGAAGACCCTTTTCGATTATTTGGTTAACGATCCAGAAATTACCTGCCACGAAAGAACGATTGTCCCTTGTTAGTCAGCTGCTCCTTTTCAATCATGCAATAATCGCACATCACTCACACCAGTAGGCAATAACGGGCTTCACGCGTTCCACCTGGGCGGCCCTGACGGCAAAGCGCCCAATGTCTGCGGATTTTAGACTGGCAGGAATGTTGCTCGCCATGTGTGCGACAGCAATAGGAGGTCAGGAGCGAAGATGCCTGGTTCAGTGGGCGGAGGCGAAGGGACAAAGCGAAGGGAAGGTGTCAAGGCGGGATGACGTTGGACTCCGAGTGGGCTTTATCATCGGCGCCCGCCCCGAAACTGTGGAGATGCGCCTGGCTGGACAAGGCTGCAATCTAAGAAATACAGATATCTATTCCACGTCCACGATAAGAAATTGCGTACGTAGTATGTTATCATTCCATTATATAACTCTAACATAGTGTTTACAAGTCGCGATTAAAATACATGCTATGTAATCGCTTTTTAACTCTCTTTTCAAAGTGCTTTTCATCTTTCGATCACTCTCAAACATCTTCCACTATCCACTCCCCAATTTCCACCTTCTCTTCAGCCAACGCTTCCACCTCGAAATGGTCTTCAACCTGACCTCCAGGACCACCGATCCTCTCGATGACAATCCAAGCTCCGCCTTTCTCCTCGAGTCCTGGCTTAATGTCAAAATCCTCGACCCGCACTCCCGATATCGCATCGCTGTGGTTTCCATCTTCCGAGGTCGCCAGAGTCTCTTTGTAAGGTCC
The DNA here is from genome assembly GCF_023601865.1 of Aspergillus affinis. NCBI lineage: Eukaryota > Fungi > Ascomycota > Eurotiomycetes > Eurotiales > Aspergillaceae > Aspergillus > Aspergillus affinis. The sequence continues at coordinate 166,589 of NW_026515839.1, forward strand.
TTGGCCGAGTTCCACGGTCATCAAGGCAGGCGAAGGTCCGACAGGGTGGTCGCCAATCACCGACTTTCGGCTTCGCGCGATGAGTTTGATCCGTGTCAGTCGCGGGACGTACAAAGGAGCTAACATCCGATCCCTTCCCGGGGGTAGTACGCCAATATCTGAAATGATTGCGCGACGACCCGCTGCCTCTGGAGCAAGTGCTTTCACTTGACAGGGAATTGAAGACGAAACCCACAGCGTAAATCGGCCAAGTTGGTCAGGCGCAAATGTAGAGCACACAATGGTATATAGACCCGGGTCTAGAGACCTTTTCTCTGCGAGGCATCCACCCCGACGATAGTCACCACTATCAGTAATAATATCGCGGCTTCGAACTCTTGATATACGGTTGCCATTGGACCAGAAAAGTTTAACATGGGTGGCAATGTCGCCATCTGACGACTCGAGCAGAAATGACACGTTGGTCAAATCTGATGTTTCCAAACTAAATTGGGGATTCAAAGGATAGCGCGCCGACTCTGCGTTCCCACCTGCTGTAAGAGGTGTCCAGGCGCCTAGTACCTTGTTGACACACATGTGTTCATTTTGGGCCTGTGCGATCTGTACCGGTGATGAAGAAAGTGCGGAGAGTGTGAAGCTCTGACTCAATGAAGGTAAGGATTGTTCGGAGACAACCACTGTGTACGTCGTTTTCGGGGGCATCTCCAGTCTCATGAGAGTGTTGGGCGAGTCAACATAAGGACCACGATGCAAAGCTCCGTCACTCAAGGAAACCCTCTTCCCTCTAGCATTGAAGACATAGATGCTTATAAAACCCGACTCGTCATATTCTTGGTTTTGCGCAATCGTCCTGAAATGCTTTCCTAGTAGTATCCAGACAGTACCACCCAGTGCACAGGTAACTGCAAACTGAGGGTTCTTTACAAAGCAGCCGGCGATCCCTCTGCCGCTAGAGAGATCCCAAGTAAAGTGGATATCTTCTCGATATTTGAAAATCTCCGGATTCCAGTTCAGGTATAGGTTTTCGAAATTCTGGAGAACCCTTTCGCAGTCCATCCAGAAGGTGCCCGGCGCAAAAGACTGAGGGTTATGGGGTGGATCAGCTAGGTTAGAGGTGTTTTCGCCTTCGCCATGTACCGCATCTGCTCCGGCCCAAGGATTTTTCACAAGCATCTGTCGACGACCCTTCGACTCCTTCATATCCAGAATCGCGTAGTCATGCTCGCTTACAAGGCCCAGCTCATCCTGTTCCCGCTCGGTTAATTCCCCGGTACCTATCGTCAGTAAAACATTCCCCTGATGGAAGGCCTTGGCGAAGCGCCTCCAGAGGTCGTCGCCCGTCACATCCTCGCTATGAAGGAAGACCTGCTCAGGGATCCAGCCCGTCAGCACCCACAAGTCTGTCCCAGAATTGCTCCCAGGGAAATCGTAGCCTCCGCGGAGTTTTAGGTATGCTTTTTCAACAAGGGCCGGCCACAAGAATGTGGGGTTGTTTCGGTCAATCACATGAAGAGATCTTGAGGTCTTGGATGATGGCAGGCGATCATCAATGATCACCTTGCGAAAACATCCATTGAAATAAAATCGAAATATGTATTTTCCTGACAGTGACGGTTCCGGATTTGCCTGTACGTGTTCACAAGGATAAACCACGGGTAGAAAACGCTGTTCCCTGATCAGTCCAACCGAAGATATAAGCTACTATGCGAAGGAAGCCAACCTTTCCCATACCACGTTCCAGTCTCGAAGTGGTGGCACAGAGACTGGCAACAACAGAACAGTCTGTCAGGACGTCTTGTACAAGATCAGTCTTTCCAGTAACAGACATCAGGGGTACTACGACGCTATCCGGGTCCTCGGCAACATCTGCAAGCAACTCAGCAGGTCGTTTCCAGCCATCAAATATGTTCTTCTGAAGATCCGAAAGATGTAGATCGGGTTTGTCGCTATTCCGAGTCAGCCAGTTCAAGGTCTCAGAAACATAGCTCAAAGTTATATGCTAAGGAATCAACAACATACGTAAAGAGCTCCCCATCTTCCTCTTTAAATTCGTCCAGACTTGGAGAGCCGGACCACGGCGGAAAGATGAATCCATTCAGCTTGGCGCCTTCTAGGAGTATAATTTCTTCACGGGTGGTGAGTTTGCGGGTGGATGTTGGGAGTGTTCTTTCCTCCGCACGCGCAATGGATTGCCAGTCCTGGGATACCTTGATCTTTTCAGCTCGGGTGAGCCAGTCTTTGCACTTTGCATCTAATGTCTGTTTATCTACTGAAAACGTTGCTAAGTTCAACGCTTTCATGTAATTCTCAGCCACGTCGATCGCAGCCTGAAGGGCCTGTCTTTGAGAAGTAGCCGAAGATACATCATTTTCGGCTTTCTGGTTACTGGTTAGTCAATCGCGGCGCTAAGATTCTTTTTGTCACGTTGGTATAGAACAGTGAGAGCAGTGAATATTCAAGTAGGTAGGTACCAGAGCTTTGGTAATTAAAGCCTTCTGCGCGGTAGCATTAGGCCTAGACATCCTGGCCCACGAGGCGGGAGGGTCGATCGATCTTTAGAAGTCAGTCTTCAATCACATTCATAAGCAGCCTCGACCGGGGCCTATCAGAGCCAACAGTTTGGTTTGCAGGTGAGCCCTGCCGAAAGGCCCCGTGGAATGCCCGAAAGTGACATCCGAGGTCGATGACGCCAACGCTCTCAGGATCCAATCAACAGGGGAGCGACGATTACCAAATACTAACACAGGCCTGTTGGAGGGGGAGGATTTCTCACCTTTTTCTGCGATTTAACCTTAAAGGCGATCTCCAAGTAAGACCATGGAGCGGGTTGGGGGAAGTGGATGAAGCACCTTAGCGTGTTCGGTGGGGAGGAACGGGAGTGAAGAACAAGTTCGGGCGATGGACCTCGGCTCGTGTCCGCTTTGGAGGGCGCGCCGAGGTGTGCCCACGGACTCGCTGGTTCTACCGAGAGTGAGTAGGGTAGCTTTCTTTCCATTCCAACTTCAACTTCTCTTCTCCCAGATCTACGCTTTTGGGGGGCTTTGTCGCTTTGTTTTCTCTTTCTTTCAGGGCAGAGTGATCTTGTTCACTAGAGTTCACAATCATCATATTTTTCTTCTTTTGTCTTCTTACGTCTTTTTATGCGAGGGACTTTTTTCCCCCGCTCGGAATTTAACTGCGATCTAATTCCGCATTTCTCTCAGACCGAACAAGAAAAGAGAACCAGCCAACATTTGACTACTAGGGCTTGAATATACTTGCTCACTTTTAAACGACACTATCATACTCGAACTTCAACAGAATTCTCGCCTGAGTACAAAAAATGGCTGGTCAATCGAAACCCGCTCTCTCCCCCTGGGCCGGTGCGGTTGCAGGCGCAACTGGCGCCGTACTTGCCAATGCCATTGTATATCCTCTTGATTTGTATGTGGAAACACTCACCGGGTCGAGTTCTTCGGGAATACTGTGCGCTGATATACCATCTGTTGTTGTCTAGGGTCAAGACGAAACTTCAAGTCCAAGTGAAATCGACCGGCGATTCGAAAGACGGTCGAGCGAACGAAGAGCAATATAAGTCGACGTTGGATGCCATCACAAAGATTATGGAGCGAGAGGGAGTCGAGGGTCTATATTCCGGAATCGCAGGATCCCTACTCGGCGTTGCCTCTACCAACTTCGCCTATTTCTACTGGTACAGCGTCGTGCGGACCCTCTACATGGCATCGAACAAAGTACCTAAACCCCCCGGCACCGCTATCGAGCTTTCGCTTGGAGCTGTTGCGGGTGCTGTCGCTCAGATCTTCACGATCCCCGTCGCGGTCATCACGACGAGGCAACAGACTCAGCCCAAGGCGGAGAAGAAGGGCTTGATCGAAACGGGTAAAGAAGTTGTCAACAGCGAGGATGGCTGGTCCGGTCTGTGGAGAGGTCTTAAGGCCAGTCTTATCCTGGTCATCAACCCTGCCATTACCTACGGTGCCTACCAGCGTCTGAAAGACATCCTTTTTGCTGGAAAGAACAACCTGAAGCCTTGGGAGGCTTTCCGTAAGTCAACGGAGTAATTTGTCTTTTTCCGCCATCGGGCTAATGTACTTTATAGTTCTTGGGGCTCTTTCCAAGGCTCTGGCTACCATCGCCACGCAGCCGTTGATTGTTGCCAAGGTCGGCCTTCAGTCACGGCCCCCTCCTGGTCGTGAGGGGAAGCCTTTCAAGACCTTTGGCGAGGTCATGCGCTTTATCATTAAGAACGAAGGACCTCTGTCCCTGTTCAAGGGCATTGGACCCCAGATCTTGAAGGGACTTCTGGTGCAAGGTCTATTAATGATGACCAAGGAAAGGTATGAGCCTGAGTGAGCTGGTGGACATGACTTCAAGCTAATGAATTCTAGGATGGAACTCACATTCGTTCTTCTCTTCGCCTACCTGCGGAAAATCAAGCAAGAGAAGCTTCACAAGGCCGTCGATACCGCTGCCTCCAAGGCTAAGACCAGCCTCCCCGCGACCCTGAAATAGGTGCTTTCACCTTACTCTGCCCGTTTTAAATGACTGACTGCCCTTTCTTATACCGTTTTCTTTTGGACTTGGGATGCATCTCTTTGGTTACTATTTGGTTGTGATTTATGGCGTGTGGGTTTGTAGATTTATGGTTTCTTGACGCTCTAGAGTCAGCACTTTCCTGTAAATTCCCGGCAAATATCGAGTATAGGACTTGCCATAATTCTTAAGAATAAAATCTAGACAGACATATATGATACAACTCATCGTACCTGCATAGTAGTGATTTGATTTACAGGGGTTGCTGTCGACTGAAACCCAAGTATTACACTAGGAAATTGACCTCAAAAATTGTAAATATTCGAGTTTCCGTGTTTAACCGCTATTTATCGCCAGCACCATAGCAAAAATATATCAATGTCCTTTCGCGTGTTTGAGCCCTTATTCTTTAAAGAGAAATGGATCGGATTGATGCAGTGGGTTAATGTACATGCCCTTTTAGTTCTATGAATCAAGAATAGTATATATATATATATTTGGAAACAATGAATCTTCATAGTTCTGAGACATATACTGGGTCCAGTATCTCCTATCCTGACCGCCCCCCGAATGACCGATTCCCTCGGCAACAACCAAAGCGGCCTCAACCAAACCAAATCAAACCGCGAACTATTTATACCAGGCCCGTGATCACACCAGAGGGATTAAATAGCCTTTACGAACTTATTTCACACTCAACCCTCAAACACAACCCTATCACCAAAGGCATGAGCCGTGATGCGCTGGCCGCCATGGGCTTCCGAATCGCAAGCCCAAACAACCGATGAATCCAAATCGCTGATCGTGTCCCTCTCCTCCACCGCCTCTTCCAAAGCCACCGAGCTCAAGAAATCATTGTCGGAGCTTGACTGGGCCGCTTTCGCCGAGCCACGAACCCTCATCCCCACCGCGATCCTCACGACCGCGATCCTGGGCGCCGCACGCTTCCACCGCCGCTATCTGCGCCGCTTCCCTGATGCCGTTAGTATCTCGCCATGGTACTTCCGGAAGAGGAGTCTCCTGGGCAAGGTCACGAGTGTTGGTGATGGGGATAACTTTCGGATCTTTCATACCCCTGGCGGGAGGCTGTTTGGGTGGGGTTGGTTGCCGTGGAAGAAGGTTCCGATCGCGAAGAAGGATTTGAAGGATAAAACGGTGCGTTATTTGCTATGCCATGTCTAGGCTGTGGCATGTTATGTTATGTTTAAATATCCTTGTGGGATGCGTGAGACTAATAAGTTGTTTCGTGTCTAGGTTCACGTGCGCTTGGCTGGTATAGATGCCCCTGAGCTGGCGCATTTCGGTCGTCCGGAACAGCCCTTTGCTCGCGACGCGCACGAGTGGTTGACCTCGTATCTCACGAATCGTCGGGTCCGCGCGTACGTGCATCGCCAGGATCAATACCAGCGTGTCGTGGCGACCGTGTATGTGCGGCGGATGCTGGACTTCCCGATACCATTTCGCCGTCGCGACGTGTCGTATGAGATGCTGAGGCGGGGACTGGCGACGGTGTACGAGGCAAAAGCTGGATCGGAATTCGGCGGTCCAAAGATGGAGCAGAAATACAGGAAAGCGGAATGGTGGGCGAAGAAGAAAGGGTCGGGGTTGTGGAAGGGCTTCCGGGGTAATAAGGACTGGGAAAGTCCGAGGGACTATAAGACTAGGATGGGCGCGCAGGACCAGTCGCAGGAGAACGGGGGGAAGAAATGATGCGATGATATATACTGTACTCTTGCTTACGTTCTGTCTTGTGCTCTTCATGTTTGATGTTTGGACGGCCGTTTCTGATGATTTTACGATTGATATCCCAGGGTATGATGCCGCGATATGACTCTGATATGACCGACGGAGGATCGGCCTCGCTCGCGGTGCGCTTGCTTTGTAAATTAGTAAATAAATACATAGAGCCATTAGACATAAGAAACCATGAAATGTGCCCAATTTCTTTGCCCAGACACACATAAACCCAGTAATCATCCACAATATCCCGTTAGGAAAACATGATAAAATGCAGAACGCCAACCAACAGAGAGTAGTAATATATAATACATAGGAAGGAATTAAGATAGGTATATCCGGGGGCGATGATAACGCTAGCAGAACTTTCGCTCGATCTCCGCGAACAGCTTGGGGCTGATTTCATCACTGGTATCACCCTCAACGCGCCATAGACAGCCCTTGCGCTGGTAATGCTCGAGCAAAGCCTTGCTGGTCTCTTCGAACTTGCGAAGCCGTTGAGTCCATGTCTCGATTGAGTCGTCTTCTCTCTGTGTCAGTTTCTCGCCGGTGATATCGTCCTGGCCAGGCACCTTGGGTGTATTGAACCCAATGTTATATACCCGGCCAGATGGCTCGTGGATCCAGCGAGAGGCTATCCGCGAGAGAATGACAGATGGTGGCGTGACGAGCTGGACGACAAAGTTCACGGGGACAAGGGAGTCCAGGCTCGACGCCTGGGTAGCGGTGCGTGGGAACCCGTCGAGAATAAAAGAGGCCGAAGAGGATATCGAAGACGGTGACGAGGCACTCGTCCAACCCTTGGATCTGAATTCGGAGGATATAAGGTCAAGGATCATCGAATCGGGAACGAGATTTCCGGATTGCATCGTGGCTTCTGCCTTGAGACCTGTGCGGATTGAAGTGGTTAGCCGTGGAGTCCGGGAACTCAAAATTCAGCGATCAAACCCAAGCCTACCCAAGGGTGTTTTGTTGCGAACATTTTCACGCAAAAGATCTCCGGAGCTAATGGAAGCCAGTTCGGGAAACCTGGCGAGAAGTCTCTCCGTCTGCGTTCCCTTTCCGACGCCTGGCGCTCCGACAAGGATGATACGGGCAGCCTTTTTGAGCTGTCTGGTGGTGGGCGTCATTGCACCCTTTATAATGATGTGTAAGGTATTGTTTCAATGTACGAAAAGAAGGGGTTGTTCCTGGAGGATTGGAGCGCAATGGCGTCTTCGAGCTGCGGGCCGTTGAGATGAGATGTTGAGGGAAGCGGGTCACGGTAGAAGGGACGTCAATTTATTCCCATTCTGGTTCGGGGTTTAACGGCACTAGGAAATGAGCATTACTGCCTGTACCTTGGCATTAAATAACGGCAGCTGACGATTGATGTGTCCAGGTTTATAGTTGAAAGCTCAAGGTTTCGGAAGGTTGCATCAAACCGGGGAAGCGCAAATTCCGTGGGGTTATAGATGCTTTCCCGGTTAGGCAGTCGGTGAACGGGCCTCGTATCGGACTTATCTCCGGTGGGCGATATCGCAGGTGCCTCAGGCCCTTAATATGAGAATGAGTTGTTCGGGGTTGAGTGAACAGGGGTCAGGAATAGGAAGTCAAAGATGAAAGATCCCTTTTTGAGACTGTCATTTATAGCGGAGATCCTCCATAGTGTATGCTCGGGCTCATACTGCTTCGATCACAAGCAAGGACCGACTCCGACCTTCAACAAACGGGTTTAGCCGGTTGGCATTAATTAGTCCTCGGTTGGCGGTGCTCACGTGACTGTGACGCGCTTCCCCACGCGGCGCGCGAGAGTCGCGACGGGCGGGCCGCAGCAGAACAGAGGTATGATTTCAACACCAAAGACGAGTTCTTGGTTGGGATAGACGTCGCACCACCGCCGTCCAAGATGATTAGACAGGACTTCCAGAGGGTCGACCCGAAGCGACGGTCGAATCTCGACCATAAAAAGACCCAGTTCGCCGTCCCGATATTCAAGCAGCAGGACTATCCCCACCGTTTGAACTTCTACGAGATCCCACCGACTGCAGAGATTACGCTGGAACAGTTTGAACAATGGGCTATTGATAGATTAAAAGGTATGCGATTCCACATCCTCGGATTCAATGTGTCTCTATGGAAACTTGGAAGCTCAGCGTATGAAATAGTTCTGGCTGAAATTGAGGCCTGCTCTTATCGAAACAAGTCGCCCGCCGAAACTGCGCAGCACATCACACCTCTACTTCAGAAATACCTCCCCCTTTCCTCGAACACTTCCTCTACTCTCGGAGCTGCCGACCCGCGACTGAAAAATGAGCGTCAGAAAGATCACTATTCGCATTTTATCCTTCGATTGGCATTCTCTGCCACGGAGGAACTCCGCCGGCGATTCGCACGGGCAGAAACGATGCTCTTCAGATTTCGGTTCCAACAAGATGACACAAAAGAGAAGCGTGCTTTTATAGAAAGTCTTAGTCTCGATTGGGATCCTGTTAGCGATGATGAAAGGGATGCCCTTTCGGAACACCTCATAGGCGCGACACCGGGTTTGCGCCACGTTAATGAAGAAGCGTGGTACAAGGTGGATTGGGAGAGGGTCCCAGAGTTGGTCGAAAAGCGTTCGGTGTTTATGTCGAAAGGAAAGGCATACGTTCCCGGCAAAGAACAATTGAGTATGATCATTGCGGAGTTTACCGCTCGACTGGAGCGTGCGCTTGAGGTATGCGTTGCAATTTCGAGGTCGCGTACCACTAAACCTTAGAGCTAATGATACCTAGCTTACGAGTCGAGCCTTGCCGCGCTTAGACGAGGATGATCGACTTACGCCTATCCTTGATCATCTGTCGAAGAATTTCGGAAGCGCAGAATCAACGTACTCCGAAGGGGAAGGCTTCGTCGACGGTGCTCCAATCACGGCCGGTAATGTCGACAAATTATCCCAGCATTTCCCGCTCTGTATGCGCAGTTTGCACATGTCGCTGCGCAAGAACAATCACCTCAAGCATTATGGCCGTCTTCAGTACACCCTGTTCCTCAAGGGTATTGGATTATCGCTGGAGGAGTGCATTCTCTTCTGGCGCCAATCCTTCAAGGGCTTTACGGACGACGAGTTTAACTCTCGATACAAGTACAACGTCCGCCACGCTTATGGAGATGTCGGCGGCGACGTCAACCGCAGGGGGCGAGGATACCCTCCCTATTCGTGCCAAAAGATCCTCAGCGATTCCAACCCCGGTGCTGGCCAGACTCATGGCTGTCCGTACCGACATTTCTCTGTCGACAACCTTATTGGGCTTCTTCAGTCGACAGGTGTCCATGACAAAGATCTGCTCCGGGGTGTACGAGAAGACGTCGAAAAGACTCGGTACCATATTGCTTGTAACCGAGTCTTTGAGTGGGCTCATAAATCGGACATCAAGAGAGTCAAAGAGGACGGATCATGGAGTCAGACGGACTTGGACACTATTGTCCACCCCAATACTTACTTCAAGCGGAGCTACCTCCTTAAACAGGCAGGCAAAGCTCCCAAGAATGCTTAAGGGTCTGCGTAATAGGTCCATGATTGCAGTGATACGGTTGATGCTGATTATTCCTTTACCCCTGCGAAGTGTTTTCATGAGGCGTTTTGGGTTGGGCCATGGAGACAAATGCGGATTGCTTTTTATCCCTTTCTTCCTTTCATATTCTCAACGCGCATTAGGAGTAAATATACTACGAGATCTAATTTTCAAGGTTTTTCCAAATTCGAACCATCGGACGTAAGAGGATTACAAGTTGCGCCGCTATAGGTGAAGTAAAATTGCACGCCATTAATGCAAGAATAGGTTTGTAACCTCTGCTGATTCCCAGTTTATCCAAAAGGATCATAACGACCTTTCAAAGCCAGGTGCCCAGCAACGGGTCGAAATTGTTCTTCGCTCGACTCGAAAACACCTTCGTCATTGGGAGACCGAAGTTGCTAAATAGTAAAGGTCGTCGGCGTTAAGAAATTCATGAAGAAGAAAAGAAGAAAGAAAAAAAGAATGTGGACGCCGCCGGGTTTTTAAAGGCCACTAGCGCGGGCTACGGCAGTCGAGGCCGACCCGAAACGCTGCAACCTGGCCTCATGCCAACAAGTACAGCTTCACACAACATACTCCCTGTTCCCCCGCATTAGTCTTCGGACAACAGCTGTCGGCGTTGCCCATCTTGAGACTGGGTTATGATCTAAGTGTTTCCTGTTACTCTATAACTTGCGACCTGATAGAGAATTGCTTTTGCACCAGCCTCAGTCCCACTCGATAACCCCCCCTATCCCCCGAGCTACCGAGTCCCATTCTCCATTCCGACAACATGGACTATGAAGCGTTGAAGGACCAATGGAGCGATGTCGAGGACCGTGATGGAATCAGACTCAGCTGGAACACGTTTCCAAGCACTCGTATGGTTCGTTTCTATGCTTTGACATCTCTCTACATGATCGACTGATTGGTTTACAGGAAGCGTCCCGACTCGTGGTCCCCATTGGTGCTGTTTACACCCCTCTGAAGGAGAAGACCGATGCCCCGTTGTTGCAGTACGAGCCGGTTACCTGCAAACCGCCTTGCCGGGCTGTTCTGAACCCCTACGCGTACGACCTATACTCCGTGATTTGATGCGAACCTCATGGCTGACATCCCATAGCAATGTTGACGTGCGCGCTCGCATTTGGATCTGTCCCTTCTGTCTTATGCGCAATCCTTTGCCGCCTCACTACAAGGATATCACCGAAAGCACGATACCTCCAGAGCTTCATCCCATGAGTACGACTATCGAGTACCAACTGGCGCGCCCCGCCCCCGCCCCCCCTATCTTCCTATATGTCGTCGATACCTGCCAAGAAGAAGACAGCCTGAAGGCTTTGAAGGATTCGCTGATCATGAGTCTGTCACTGCTGCCGGCGAATGCTCTGGTTGGCTTGATCACATTCGGTACAATGGTATGGAACAAGGAGAACAGTTGCACCGTTGGTGGAAATTGCGTTGTTGACTTGCATATAGGCACAAGTTCACGAGCTCGGCTACACTGAATGTGCTAAGTCGTACGTTTTCCGTGGAAGCAAGGAATATGCTGCGAAGCAAGTTCAGGAGATGCTGGGCCTTGCCACGGGGCTGCGTCCCAACATGCCCCATCAACCCGCCCGCCCTCCTCTTGGACCGGCAGCACGGTTCCTTCTGCCTGTTCAGCAGGCCGAGTTCCAGATCACCAACGTCCTTGAGCAGATGCAGCGCGATCCCTGGCCCGTTGCCAATGACAAGCGACCCTTGAGATGTACTGGTGTTGCCTTGGGCGTCGCGGTCGGTTTGCTCGAGACATCCTTCCAGAACGCTGGTGCGCGCATCATGCTGTTTACGAGCGGTGCAGCCACTGAGGGACCGGGTCATGTTGTTGGACCTGAGTTGAAGGAACCTATCCGTTCTCACCACGACATTGACCGCGACAACATCAAGTACTACAAGAAGGCCATCAAGGTAGGCACACCCTAAGCATTTTGCGCGGAGCTTGATACTAATTAGTATAGTTCTATGATAACATGGCTAAGCGTGCCGCAAACAACGGACATGTTGTTGATGTTTTCGCTGGTTGTCTCGACCAAGTCGGTCTTCTGGAAATGAAGAACCTATCAAATTACACCGGAGGACACATGCTTCTGACAGATAGTTTCACGTCATCGCAGTTCAAGCAGTCTTTTGTGCGAGTGTTCGATAAGGACGGAAACGACAACTTGTTGATGGGCTTCAACGCTTCCCTTGAGGTTCTCACTACCAAGGAGCTGAAGGTCACTGGACTTATTGGTCATGCTGTCTCCCTGAACAAGAAATCCAGCTCTGTCGGCGAGACCGAGTGTGGTATCGGCAACACCTGCGCGTGGAAGATGTGTGGTATTGATCCCGCATCAAGTTACGGTGTCTACTTCGAGATCGCCAACCAGGGTGGGCCAGCTGCGGTCCAGCCGGGCCCTCAAAGGGGAATGATGCAATTCCTTACCTACTACCAGCACTCCTCCGGAACCTATCATCTTCGAGTAACCACTGTCGCGCGGACTCTGAGCGGCCCTGCCGGTGATCCCACGCTTGCGCAATCATTCGACCAGGAAGCTGCTGCGGTTCTCATGGCACGTATCGCGGTTTTCAAGGCCGAAGTTGACGACGGTCCCGATGTGCTCAGATGGGTTGACCGGATGCTGATTCGACTCTGCTCCCGCTTCGCCGACTACCGAAAGGACGACCCAACTTCATTCCGCTTGGAAAAGAACTTCACCCTCTATCCCCAGTTCATGTTCCATCTTCGCCGAAGCCAGTTCTTGCAGGTGTTTAACAACTCCCCTGATGAGACGGCTTTCTACAGACATGTCCTGAACCACGAAGACGTGGGCGACTCGCTTGTCATGATCCAGCCGACGCTGGATTCTTACTCTCTGGAGCATGAAGGCAGCCAGCCCGTTCTTCTGGATTCGGCTTCTATTCAACCTGCCCATATTCTTCTTTTGGACACCTTCTTCCATATCCTCATCTTCCACGGAGAGACCATCGCGGAATGGAGGAAGGCAGGTTACCATGAACAGGAGGGATACGAAAACCTTAAGGTTCTTCTCGAGCAGCCCAAGGAGGACGCTAGGGTTTGTTTGCCCTCCATTGATGGTTTATCCAGACCCACGCTAATTATCCACACCAGGAACTTATTGCCGACCGTTTCCCACTGCCCCGGTTCATTGTTTGCGACGCCGGTGGCTCTCAGGCCCGTTTCCTCTTGTCCAAGCTGAACCCCTCCACTACGCACACGACGGGTGGATATGGGGGTGGTGTTACATCGCAGACCATCTTCACCGACGATGTATCGCTGCAAACATTCATGGACCACCTCATGAAGTAAGTACTCATTGAAACTATTAGTAATCTGCTAGACACAAACTAACTTGTCATCCAGGCTGGCTGTTTCGGGAACTAGCTAGGTCTAACGAGGTAATGACCATGAAGAGCGGAAGGAGTGGTCGCATATCGACCCTCACAGGTCATTTGTATGTTTAGCGGTTATTATTGTCTTTTTATTCGCTTAGTTACCCAGAAATATAGCAACCTTTTAGATCAAGTGAATGAATTGTCAACCAATATCCGTTCTGTAGTTGCACGAAAAGTACACTAGCCCTCAACGGTCACCCGTCTATATCACGTGATTCAGGTGGGTTTGAGCCCTAGCGAGCTTTTTAGTCTGGACGCCTCGCTTAGCCTGAGGTGCGGACCCAGCTAAATACTCTCCGACTTCCGCTCAACCTTTTTCTTTTCTTTCCTTGTACCTACCAACCCAACCAACAACAACCCCAAGGACGATCGACGACCTTCGCACTCGCCATGCGTAAGTATCATCTCCTTGGCTGTCTCTAATGGCGCACTAACCTCTGATTGACTTGGTGTAGCTCCCAAGTTTGATCCCAATGAGGTGAAGATCATGTAAGTTCCGCAAATCTGAGGTCGCTCGAACCTACCCAAAATTTGTCGCGATGACACTAACAATTGCTGAAGCCACCTCCGTGTGACCGGTGGTGAGGTCGGTGCCCAGTCTGCCCTGGCCCCCAAGATTGGTCCTCTCGGTCTGTCCCCCAAGAAGATCGGTGAAGATATCGCCAAGAACACTGGTGACTGGGTAAGGATTGTCCCCAGTCGAAATGGATTGTGTGCTATGGATCAGATGGCTAACATGCGATGCCGCGGTTATTAGAAAGGTCTCCGTGTGACTGTGCGTCTCACCATCCAGAACCGTCAGGCTGCCGTCTCCGTTGTGCCCTCCGCCTCTTCGCTCGTCATCAAGGCTCTTAAGGAGCCCCCCCGTGACCGCAAGAAGGAGAAGAACATCAAGCACAACAAGTCCGTCCCTCTGGATGAGATCATCGAGATCGCCCGCAAGATGCGCTTCCGCTCTCTTGCTAAGGAGCTCCAGGGTACCGTCCTGGAGATCCTCGGTACCGCTTTCTCCGTTGGTTGCCAGGTTGATGGCCGCAGCCCCAAGGATGTCTCTGACGACATCAAGGCTGGCGAGATTGACAGTGAGTCGAGTTCAATTCCATCGTGCGTCGCGCGAATACTAACGTTTACCTAGTCCCCTCCGAGTAAATGGTCAATATACCCCGGCGGTCATGATTTCATGTCGACATGCTAGCTAGGAGAATATGATCATCTCTTGACAACAACCCCTATCTTACGAAGTAATGACAAGATTCCCAATTGTGTTCTGCAAATTGATGCTTGTTCCGGTGTTTCTTCGCTTGTACAAACTTCTCCCTCTGTGATTACCGCGTTTCACTTGCCATCAATGCGAGTCGGAACATGGGCAATCACCAACCCCCTTCAAAACACAACCCTTGCAACACTCTGGCTCGTACTGTCCCTTTCCCGCCTTCGGGCCTGGATTGGACTGAGTGCATCGTGGTATAAGCTTATTTTAAGCAAGGAAGATTAAACTCGACCTACTACTCACCGCGGTATCTTCGCAGGATGTCTCGTGCATCTTTCTGTGGATACAGTGGTCCATTTATCCGGTCAACATCACAAACACCCCCTTTGGCTTATGTCTCGAGGATTTCGTAATAGTTTAGTCTTGCGTGTTTTTGACACGTTCGTAAAATTCAATGAAGATGATTATTTGTGTGGAATGTTCAATATTCGGTAAAATCGACAAGCTGCTTTCTGAGTTCTCGTTGGATATCTGCCTAAGATTTCGGAGTACTTGCAATATACTTGTTCTCCGTATTCCAAGCGATCTCGGACCGATATCTCGTAATGTCTGGGAGATATTGTTCCTGGATGCTGAGATATGATCTGAAACATGGCTTCTTTAAATCCCGAACGGCCTGCCTAGCCTCCTTGTAGTTACCGCCTCTGCTCTTTTTTGCTTTTCTTTAAATATTTTTTTTTTTTTTTTTTTTTTTTTTCCCCGCTGCATTTGCCCCTCTTGTCTCTGCCGGAATATAACATCATGAGTCCCAGGGGTAATCCCTGTGATACAAGGCAAAGGATGGTGGCACTGTAAATTTTCCCACTACTATTATTATCTGGTCGCGAAAGCGGCGGGAGGGACACACCGAAGATTCCATGCTCCCCACACAGACTGGGATGATCATTGCGGTCGGGTTCCTGATACGCGCTGGGATACATGTGCGTCTTGGGGCAAATGCAGCATTAATGGAGACCGTCACTTCCATGTCAACATTAACAATGTCGGTCGGTCTGTGTGTAAGTACACTTCATCCCCTCGACTATCTACGCTGTACACTCGCGTTGGCAGGATACCGTCGTCTCTCCAGGAGTGGGTATCAGGCTATCAGCACGAACAAAGCGACGCCCGGTCGTACATACATAAGATGATAAACCCGCATGTCTGACGCAGCAGGCAAGGAAGTGAGAGCGATGAGTCAGATCCTCGACGATCTTACCATTCTTTTCTGACCTTGCCCTGCCATTCTGTCATTCCTCGGCTTTCTCACCTGCTCCTGGAACGTGGAACCAGTGCAGAAATTCCATCTGGCGACGGAGTATTCCGTTGTCGGCAGGGGATAAGAGTATTTTTAAACAATCATCATACGAACTGGCAGACTTTGCCGATCGACCATCGTCAGACCGCTCGTGAGGGAGTGAGTCGTGAGTCGTGAGTCGTGACATGGCTGATCGGTGCCAGCGGCCCCGTATTCCCGCTCTCGTAGACCCTGGGTCTGGGCAGGCGAGAGAACAAAGACGACACCATATCAGTAATAATTTATTTGAAATATTATGTTTATGATTATTACTATTATTATTATCAGAAATAATGAAATGCGGTCTGACCAGCAGGAAGGCGCTGGATGGGGGCGATGGCTGAATTGCGCCGGCCTGAATGGACAGCGATGAAAAACTGGCTGATGGAAAAGTTTAGGACTCAACTCCACTCCCGGTATGGATTTTGAGCTGGACCGACTAGTTAGTTCAGCATCGGTTCCGATTGTGATTCTTCGGGTTTGTTTTTAGTTAATTGCGTCTGAACATGATTGATTTGTTTGGGATTCTACTCGGTGTACTGTAGGTCTAGGGAGGCCGCCAGATGCCCCTGTCGTTGCATTATCAAAGATCGCTATCAAAGCCATGGGTGTCTCCTGCATAGTTGACGGAGCAAGCCCACCCCCTGAGAGGGAGAGTTTCGATCCGTTGATATCCTCGCCTGATTTCTTGCTGGCATGTGCATTGCTTTTTCAGCCTCTGGCTGCATCGAGGCTGCAGAAGTAAACGCGCTGACTGTTGTGGCCAAGTGTCTGAGCCTCTCTCGCTCTTCCGTCATTATCCTTTCGCATCCGGATCGACCGTCTTGGATTAATTTCCCCGGAGTTTAATTTGTGTCTCTTGGCTGTGTTTTTCCATGCTCGCATCTATGGAAATATGCGCACCTCATATATGATATTATTGTATGCAATAATATCATGTAATATAGGATTAATGGATTGCTATCATCCACCGGTCAACGCGTCTACTCCATTATCGGCACCGGTAGGTATAATTTGCGCCCCAATATCAAACAGACCAGGTCCAGAAAAAATTTACGATCACGTAGAATTAAAAGAGAACAAACAGACGACCCCCTCCCTAAATCTGAATAGGAATTTTCAATTTTATCTTCCAGACTTTTCCCCCAAGACAAAACATGCCAAAGACCAACTTGCAGCCAGCGACTCCACCGCAATCCACCGAAGGTGCCAGATCGGCCATCCGCGCGCTCCAAACAAACCCTCTCAAGGCCCAAGGCTTGATCAACTGCGGGCGCCACTGGGGCCCGGGGGGTCTGGAAAGGCGGTCCCACTGACGTTAAACAGGCCTGAATCCGAATTTGCTACTGCGCCCAAGTGGTTAGTTTCTGGTCCATCCTCGCCGTTGGATCGTATGGGTGGGACCAGGATGTGATGGATTTTCGTATTTTTTTTTAATTTTAATTTTATTTTGGGAGGGGGTCTGGGCGGGTTCTCATTTTTCGATTTTTCTTTTTTTTTTTTTTTCCTTCTCTCTTTCTTTTTATTTTTCCGACCTTTTTTTTTGATACCTAGGAGTATGTGCTGCTACACCATAGTCTACAGTACACAGTCTGTACCTGCACTTTGTAAACACCACACCCGTCTCTTCAACCAAGTCTCATCAGCCCAGAGGCAGCTCACAAGCCACATAATCTGTCTAGGCGCCCAAGCCCAACGCAGTAAGAAGTGGGTTCTTTCCCCCCACCCACCTTTTGACCATCCGGCCGCCATTGGCTCCACTCCCGCTGCCCCATCCACACCAATTCGCTTTCTCTGCCCCCCTCCTCCTCCTCTCTTCCACTCTTCCACCCAAAAAAGAACCCCCCCTCCTCCGACGGGGAAGCTCTAGGCTTCCAGCCCACTGATTTCGTTTGTGAAGCTCCGCTCTGTCATGATAGCCCCATCCCGCTTCCCTTCCCTCTGTTTGAATTGAATGACGATGCTCCATCGCTCTCACTCGTCCTGTTTTCTAATATTTCAATTTTCCTACTTCTGAGTATACAGAACTCCCCCAGCGCGTATTCAAGGCCACTCTTGACTGGCTCAATTTTCCTTTTCCTACCCCGGACTCGTCGGTTTGTCCTGCGCTATTCATCGTCATTGGTGATCCTCTCTTGTCCTTTCCCCTCCCTCTTCATTTGTATTGTCTGTAACTCTCCGCCGGCCGTTGGATCTTCTCCGCCTCAAACGCCCTGCGTCCGCTCCTTCCTGCCTTGCTCCTTAGGCATCCTTTTTCTTTTAATAATTTTTTTTTCTTTCTTCTTCTTCTTCAATCCTCTCTTCTAGCCAATATTCCTGCTCCTCTCGGTTCAACCATTCAACGGCGCATCGATCACTCAATCTCGATTCTTGAGAGGGCGAAAATCAAAATCCGAAGGAACAAAGGATAATCTTAAACCGATCTACTAGTGGTGCCATGTTCAACTCCTCTGCTACACTATCGCTTCCCTGATTCGGATTGTGTCTTGTCTTTGTTATTATTAGTACCCAGTTATTATTTCCCTCTGTCTCTCATAACCTTTTTTTTATTTTTTATTTTTTATTTTCTTTTTCTTTTTATTTTTCTGCCCTCCCCCCCCCCCCCCACCCCCTTCCCTTCGCGCCGAGTACAACATTTCTGCCAAGCGTGGTATCTTCTGGTGATTGATCGCGTCTTGCGGACACCTGCGTCAGTGTGGGTGCTCTCTGAAAGCTGACTAGGGCTGCGACTTTCGATCCCTTTCCTCCCTTGCATCGCTTCTTCACCTCTCAACGGACTCAAACAGCAAATAGTGCCGCCGAAGCTACTCGCCTGCGTGCTTTCTTTTTTCTTTTTGACTTTCCTTTTTTTTTTTTTAATTCTTCAGGAATCCGGGTGCTTTTTGGATGGTATCCCCGAGCCGACTGACCTTCCTCGTTCTTGCTGCCACCACCTACGTCTCCTCGCCGTCTTCAAGTCCTCCTTCGTTTAGCCTATCGTCGATACAATCTGCGTTCATGTCGAACCCAGAGACAAGCCGTGGGGCGCTTCGCTGAAGTGTCGCGTTAAGTGAGCCGGCTCAAGTCCAGGATGAAGTGTAGGAAACGTTTCAAGGAGGATGCTTGTTGAAAATCCAGCAAGACTGAACGTGCGTGTCTTGAATCTTTGACCGCTATCGATATTTGATCGACGAAACTCCTCACTCTTGACTCTCGGTCGGCTTTGCTTTTCGTTTTGACCTTTATAATCTCCCCGTCATCATTCGTCCTCATTGCATAATACCTGTTGAATCCGGTGAGTGAGGGAAGAGAAGAGTGCCCCGGTCACTCTACATTCAAGATGTTGCCTTCGGTAGCACCGTTTCCGCCTGTTCAACCACATCATCACCTTAATCATTATCACGGTCCCGACGCCGCTGATGTCCCCCACGACTTTAATATCACGACCTCTTTCCCCGCAACGCTCAATCGCACCGATGCCAACCAAACCTCGTCCTATCAGTCGGTACCTCGAACTCGATTACAATACCATCCTGTTCAACGCCTCGGAGTTCCCGATGCCGCCGCCCAGATCTCCGGTTCAAAAAGCGTTGGTGAGCATGCCTTGAGGAGAAAGACACCCAATGGAACCCTTGCAGCCGGTTACGATGGAACCCCCGGGGATACCACGATTCAACCTCCAGCAACCAAGCATATCCTAGTGTCGCCTTTGGAATCTGCTCAGATGGTGCCCCCGCAGACTGGGTTCTCGATGGACACCTGGGGTAAACCTTCCTTGGATCAATCATCATCCGCGAAACACATGAACTTCCCGCCGGTCTATAAGAATGATTCGAACCGGGTTAATGCTCCCCCTGCGGACATGCTTCACGGCCCGACTGGGGCTAGTTGGATTCGCTCTTTGAACTATCCACCTGGAGTGGACTCGCTGCTCAATCAGTCATTGCCATTCCAGCCCTCCCAGCAACGGTTCTACTGGCAGAATGGCTCTTATGTCCCCACGGTCCTTCCAGCAACCCTCCAGCCTTGCGGTGGTCCCACGGCCTCGGCGGGTACCGGACCATATGGACCCTATTGGCCCGATGGTGTCTATATTCCCTATCGCCCTGTGGCATTCAGAGAGCCGCGCTTTAATTCACCCAATCCATTCTCTAAACAACTCACCCCGGCTAACCTCCAGTTCTTCGACGCGGGGCAACCTCAATTTAACCGAACCTCCATACCTTCGAATACCCACGCTGATCTGGGCCTGGCTTGGAATCAAAATCCGCTAGGAATGCTTAATCATGACACCCCGGTGAAGAACAACTTCCCTCCTCGACACTCAGACCACAAGCCTCTCGACTCCTCGCAGCGTATCCTTCCTTTGCGCACGCGCCAGAGTACCATCAGCGCCGGATACTCGTCGCGCCCGCATAATCACGAAACAACGCCCTCATGGCAGGGCAACTCGACCGGGCAAGGGTTTCAAAATGCAGGCCCTACTCCTCATGCGCGTGCGGCGAATGTGGAATTCAAGGAAAAGGTTTTGTCCTGGGCTCATAGTGTCTATGTTGATCTTCTGGCATCTATCCACCAGGCGCGAAGAAATAGCATGTCTTCAGCCGGCGGTGATATCCAAAACCAGCGCCTTCTCAAACCCAGCATTTATCCCAAACCACCACGTCAGCCTGGGCTCGATTTCTCACATTCTAGTGCACCGGAAGTTACTCGCCACAACAGCTATCCTTCGAGCCAGTACGACCTTCCCCATCTGCAAAAATCCAACTTTTCAAACAATGTTGGAGGTAATGACATCTATCGTCGACCCGGTCGCCCCTCGCTCGCCAACACCCAGCAAGCAGTGACGTCAGACGCCCAAATGCTGGACCGACTCCGCCATACCGGGCGGTTTGCGGCGTCTTCATTTTCTCGCCTTCCCATCGCACCCTTTGGTAATGAGACTTCCGCGACGGCAAATGCCGTCTCGTCTTTGGAAATGCTTTCGCATCTTTGCATGGAGAGTAACTGGGAATGGATCGATGGAATGCTGCTTGGAGGGTGTCTTGCCTACGGCCTTGGCGATTACCATAAGGCTACGAGGTGGTACACCAGAATAATAAACAGGGATTCAACGTAAGTGAACACCCCAAAGGTTGTGAATTACGCGCATACGACTAACCCCTCTAGGCATGTCGAGGCCATATCAAATCTAGCGGCCACGCTTTTGGCACTGGATCGTCGGGAGGAAGCACTCCAGCATTGGCTCCGTGCCGTGAAACTTCGTCCAAGCTTTTTTGAGGCTGTCGAGCACCTTATTGGTCTCTTATGTGGCAGCCATCGTGGCAAAGAAGCTGTCAACATCATCGAATTCGTGCAGAACTCCCTGCGGTGCTCCAAGAATGGAGACTGGTTCACCACCGATGAACATGCCAGCGAGACTGAGAGCGACGCAGATAGCAGAGCATCGAGCACCTCGGATCTTGGCTCCTACGAAAAGGCATCATTCGATTACGATGATGACTTGGGTCACTCGGCATCTGCCACCTCTCGTTCAACAGAGCCCAAATCCCCCGGGTTTGGTTCTAGCGGCTACGCCATACCTGGTTGCGACAACGGTCGAATGCTGGCGCTTATCCATGCAAAGGGCAACATGCTCTATGCACTAGGTGACAATGCGGCGGCCGCGGCCGCTTTCGAAGACGCCATTTTGGTTGCAGCCGGGCGAAGACGCCCCGGCATCCAAAGCCTGATTAAACAGATATTTGCCGCTTTCTCCCAAGATTCGCCTCAAGGTTATCCAGCACCGGAGCAGCATTCCTCTTCGGAAACCATTCTTCTCTATCCTGATAAGGCTTTGCAGACTTCGAAGCTAGTATTTGTGCCTTGCGGGACTCCTCCGGGCATAAAGTATGTTGCAGAGGGCTTGGCGCGGAAGGCAGCCGTGTCCACTACGAGCAACTCACTGCTCTCGCTGGCCAAGATTTATCAGGATGGCATGTCGAACATTTCATCCTCGGGTGCTCCTAGGACGGCACCGGGCGTTCGGGACATCCTTGCCCTCTACTACCTCTCTCTTTCTCTTCAGCCCAGCCCGTCAACCGCAAACAATGTCGGTATTTTGCTTGCTGGTATCCAGAACAATGCCGCAAAGAAAGGATTCGCTCGATCCAGCGGGGAGATGCAGCATCCCGAAATACCTGGGGTGATCCCTGGCAGCGGTATTTCACTGGCATTGGCATATTACAACTATGGGTTGCACCTGGACTCGCGTCATGCTCACCTCTATACGAATCTTGGTAGTCTGCTCAAGGACATCGGCCAGCTCCAGGCCGCCATTCGAATGTATGAACAGGCCGTGCAATGTGATGGTAACTTTGACATTGCCCTGGCGAACTTGGCAAATGCTGTCAAAGACGCCGGTAAGGTCAATGATGCGATCTCGTACTACAAGCGGGCTGTCAAGGTAAATCCCGAATTTGCTGAAGCCGTCTGTGGACTGGCAAATGCCTTGAATTCGGTCTGCAACTGGGTCGGTCGAGGAGGCGTTGTTAACGGTTATGGATTCCGGGACCGGTGGCACGTCGATGAGCAAGGAATGCTCCGAGATGCATACAGCAACGAAACAGGTTGGATCAAGCGTGTAGTTGACATTGTTGACCGACAACTTGGAGAAGGTGAAACCTGGGGCCGCGGCTTACTTACACCCAGTACGATCGCGCAGCTGTGTGCGCAGCTGACTCCCGCGCTGGAGAGTCGGCGGTTTGCGTCCGAGGCCATGACCTCTATCCTCCAGTTCTGGGCCGGGAAGAAATGGGAAGGTTCGAGAATTGTCAAGCTGGTGGAGCGCGCTACCAGGTCAATCACTTGGCAGTGGTATCAGGATCTTTACGTCAGCCGCAAAGAATATCCTCTGTCCAAGTATCGACGTCCTCAGCTGCCCCCAGGACTAACGGCTCCCAATGCTCCCACCGTCTTGCCTTTCCACACATTCACCTGTCCACTCTCGGCGAAACAGATTCGGCAGATCTCGCAGCGGAACGGACTCCGTATATCTTCTTCAACTCTGAGGTCTCCCTGGCTCCCAGGCACCGTCTATCCGCCACCGCCGCCGCCAAATCCGTGTCTCAAAGTCGGATATGTGTCCTCAGATTTTAACAATCACCCTCTTGCTCATCTGATGCAATCTGTGTTCGGGCTGCATAACCCTTCAAGAGTCCAAGCATACTGTTACGCCACCACCGCAAGTGACAAATCGATTCACCGCCAACAGATTGAGAAGGAAGCGCCAGTGTTCCACGATGCAAGCGGATGGCCGGTCGACCGATTGGTGAAGCAAATCGTCGCAGACGGAATCCACATTCTCATCAATCTAAACGGTTACACTCGAGGCGCCCGAAACGAAGTCTTCGCAGCACGCCCTGCGCCAATCCATATGTCGTTCATGGGATTTGCCGGTACCCTTGGTGCTGAATGGTGTGATTATATCCTTGCAGACAATATCTCCATACCGCCTGAGACGCTTTCTCCCGGTCGACGCCACGCACGCATCGACGACCGACTATTAGAGGAAGACCACGGAGAGGATCTTGAGGATTGGGTTTACGGCGAGAAGATTGTCTTCACCCGTTCGACATTCTTCTGCTGCGACCATCGACAAAGTGCTCCCGACAGTCAAGATGGACCTCTTTCCTGGGAGCAGGAACAAGAAAAGAGATGGCGCATGCGCAAGGAGCTGTTCCCAAACCTCAGCGACGACGCAATCATTCTCGGTAACTTCAATCAACTATACAAGGTAAGGCCCTTTACCCTCTGGCATGCCAGAAAATTACATTGTTGCAAATAGCTTGTTCTGACACTTATTCCAGATTGAACCCACGACTTTCCGTACCTGGCTGCGTATATTGGCAAGAATTCCGAACGCCGTTCTTTGGCTTCTGAGATTCCCGGACCTTGGTGAACAGAATCTTAAAGAAACGGCAGTTGCTTGGGCCGGTGAAGAGACCGCGTCGCGGATCATCTTTACGGATGTTGCGCCGAAAAACACCCACATCTCTCGGGCCAAAATCCTGGATCTCTTCCTCGATACCCCTGAGTGCAATGCGCATACAACAGCGACGGATGTCTTGTGGAGTGGGACCCCAATCTTGACGCTCCCTCGTTACAAATACAAAATGTGTTCTCGCATGGCAAGCAGCATCTTGAACAGTGCCTTGCCCAACTCGGATGATGGCCGAAAAGCCCGGGAGGAGCTAATCGCCACGTCCGATGATGATTATGAAAGCAAGGCAGTCCGCTTGTGTCTGGACTTGCAATACGAGTCACGTGGACACGGCCGTGCCCGAGGCAGGCTGTCGGACGTCCGCAAAATGCTATACCATGGGAGATGGACCAACAAACTCTTTGATACCACTCGTTGGGTCCATGATTTAGAAGATGCTTACGAACAAGTTTGGAAAGGGTGGGTGAATGGCGAAGAAGGTGATATATGGTTATGATGTTGCGTCTTGGAATATACCCCTTGAGCGTGTTTTCTTTTCTATTTTCCTGTGGCCCTTTGACTTTGTCTTTCTTCATATTACACCTATTTATTACTTTTTTTATTATTATTTTCTTCGGTTTCCCTTCTCATGTTTGGACTTTGTCCTAATGGTGTCACATTTTCTTCGGTCTATTGTCTTCTTTTTTCACATGTAAGGCTACGGTCTGTGCAACTCGCATGTTTCGATCTATACTTTGTACTCTTTTCATGATCTGTTCATTTCGATAGCTTTTACTTCCGGTGGATGGGAAGGTATATTCATACCTGTCTATTTAGGTTTTTGCATGTTGGCGTTGGGTGTGTGACTAAGTGAGTGTGTCTTTAGGTAACGGGATCCAATGACTATGACTTTTTCCGGCTGGTTTGATACATGCAAACAAGCCTGGTTGGATATCTTCTCTTTCTTTTCCTCTCTTTTTCCATTTTACTTCTCTTCTTGGGCTATCATGCACTATTGCCTATGATCTGTTTTAGGGGTTAGGTGGGAAGAGGTTCTGGTATTCAGAGGATGGATTCTCGTTCTCTCGAAGCAGATGATCACATGCCCTGGAGTAGTGGTACCGGCTTATATGTTGAATTGTTCTGGAAACTCTATTGGGGGTTATGTGATATGTGATAGAATATGGGTTTGGTTTTGGGTTTGGGTTCTGAGGGCTGAGCAGAGGGGGCTTGGGTAGAAGTTGATGATGAGTGAATGAAATTGAGGCAGTAAGTAGTATTTCCATGTAAGCTCCAGTCTAGGAGACGACTTGCACTTATCGTGAGTTTTTACACGTCCGAGAACATTCCTCTCATATCTCGTCAATATTCACTTGCTCGTCGTTACTTCATGCAGCTGACTGGGAATTTAGATAGTTGATTTCCCTGATTTGCCTCCAATACGCGGAGAGGGAGGATCCTTTCTCTCTTGGATTTGATACGCGTATGGGGAAGGGGATATCCGCCGAAGATGTTAGGATCACGTTCCCCATGTTCCGTAGCACGTCCTGCCTTTATAGGTGGCGTGCATAGCTCCAAGGTTTCTTTGGCGTCGTTTGGCAGTATACTCCGGGACGAACGCCAATTATATCGTCAATGATATCCATACCAAGGATCATACTAATACTTACAACAGTAAAGTGATGCGTGAGGGGTAATCTAATGGCTATATATTAAGAAGGTAGAGGTATGTTTCACAATTATCCTCTCTTGTGTATTTCGTCTTATGCTTGTTTTTATCCCCTCATTGTTTGGAAGACTTTTCTACCACTGGTGAGGACCTTTTCAGTGCTTCTTCCCTCTTCTATACATTCGAAGATGTCGTTTTGGATGCTATTCGCTGTTGAATTGTCGATTTCCCAGGCCCTGTTGAGCTCTGTCGGTGGTACTCCGTTCTGTAGTTCAAGTTCCTTTGCATTCCCGGAGTTGGAAGGCGCTGAGTTGGTCCGCATCAATGCGAACGCTGTCCACAACTATACAGCGCGTTCGGTTCGTTCGGGCTCTCTCGTCACAACATCTCATATCAGTTTCTGCAATACCACGGTGACGTATACACATCCCGGCTGGAACGATACCGTCAACGTGGAGGTTTGGCTGCCACTTGAACAAAAGGACTGGAATGGTAAGCTCGAGGCAGTGGGAGGCGGGGGTTACAGTGCCGGATTTGGCGCGCTGTTTCTGACCCAGGCGGTGGTTGATGGGTACGTGGCCATCGATACAGATGCAGGTCATGAGTTCGGGCCTTCGGTTGCTCAACATCCAGGGGGCTGGGTGCTTGTTAGCCCTGGAAACGTCAACTGGTATCTTATGGACAACTTTGGCTCGAGGTCTCTGTATGACATGACGATCATTGGAAAGGCCATCACCGAGACGTATTTCGGCCGGAAACCGACATATTCATATTTCGCTGGGTGCTCCCAGGGTGGGCGTCAGGGTCTGATGATTGCGCAGAGATATCCTGATCTGTATGATGGGATCTTGTCTCAGGCGCCGGCTATTAATTTTGAGAACTTCATTCCGGCTGGATACTGGGCGCAGCAGGTCATGAATGACCTTGGCGTGTATCCGTCACCTTGCGAAATCAATGCCTTCACGAAAGCGGCGATCGAGGCCTGTGATATGTTGGATGGAGTAAGAGATGGGGTCATCTCGGCACCGGACCTGTGTCACTTCAACCCGCACAGTGTTGTGGGTCAGAATGTGTCCTGCAATGATACTACAACACGGATGCTCACAAAGGCAGGCGCTCATATTGTAGAAGCAGCATGGGACGGCCCACACAGCCCGACAGACAATATTGGCTGGTTCGGTCTGAATAAAGACGCCTCGCTCACCGGCGCATATGTCACCACCAATTGCTCAAGCGGCACATGTTCAGGAGCACCAACCCCGCTTCTAAGCAACTGGTTCCCGTATTTCGTTGCCAAAGATCCCGACTTTGCGATAGCGAACATGACCGTTGCGGATTTCTTCGCCGCGCTCCGGCTTTCAGACTTGGAATACAAGTCCATGCTTGGGACCGCCTGTCCGGACCTTTCTGGGTTCCGGGACGCTGGCGGGAAGATGATTTCCTGGCATGGTCTCGCTGACGAAATCATTCCTCCTAATGGAACTATTGCATACTATCAGGAAGTGCTTGAGCTCGATCCTTCGGCGCATGAGTTCTATCGGTTCTTCGAGGCCCCGGGAGTCGGACACTGCGCGGGGGGCTCGGGGCCGTTTCCCAATGAGATATTCAAGGAACTTATTGCCTGGGTTGAGGACGGTGTCGTTCCGGAGAGATTGAATGCTAGCAGTGCCGACGGAACGGTGAGGCCTCTCTGTCCATATCCTTCCCGACAGACTTATGTGGGTGGGGATCCCTCAGAAGCTGGCTCTTTCGCGTGCGTTTCTAGGGGGGCCGAGGATAAGGATAAAGGTCTGCTTGCAGATATTTTTCAATTTTACCGGCCTTCGTGATGTTCTGTGCATTGTTAGCCATCTTGTACATACAATTGGGGAACTTTAGGTTATGTGCCTTAATATTAGTGAATCAGTCTGCTGCAGTGGAATGCGCTTTGAATTTTGGCGTTGGAACATAATTCTTTTGGCTCTTTCGCTCGGCCCAAAGCGTAGCTCAATGTTCCATCGCTCTGCTTTCTGAAGTCGAGGGAGTATCGTTAAGTACCTGGTTAGGCCAAACCAGCCACTCCGCCCAAGACGGACCCAGATATGCAGTAATACTCTGAATGATAAATCTTCCCGAATCACCGAAGACCCACGAGCTACGTTGATGATGCAGAAAAGCAGCATAATGCGCTAAGATAACAACAGCCTCTGGCTGTCCTCGTGCCAATGTATCGATGTACTCGGGCGGAATGAGAGTCGGCCACGTGATGAGGTAGTTTCTTGAATGTTCACTCGGCCCTGCTGTTGCTAGTGTTGATGTTGTAGCAATACGAACCGACTGCAACGCCTCGATTGCTCGCTGGTACGTGTTAGTTAGTTCATTTCCCAATTTCGCCGCACGGATCCGCCCCAAGAGGCTCGTGAACTCGGGGTCCAGGCTTGTGCCTAGCTGGGGCAGCTGCTCTCCAGCCGCTAGTAGCGGCTCCAGATCCGATCCTCGCAATGTAGTCCATGAGCTCTGAGCTACCGTGCGCACGCCTTTATGGAGACGGAGGCAGTCGATGAATTTATCGAGGAATGAGGTTAGAGTTGGGCCTCGGTAGTTTAGGCTGTCGCAGAGGGTGTGGATTCCTATCATTGATGAGAATAGGAGTGAGGTGACGCATGTTTCGCGGTTGATTTCTGGTCGCGTGGCGTTGTAGATGGAGAGGGCGTGGGTTTGGAGTTGGGATGCTAGATGGAGGTAGTGTTTCTGGTTCTGGTTCTGCTGGGTAGGGTGGGAAAGGCTCAGATGTAGGGCGGATAGAGCTAGGAATTGGTTCATGAGGTAGGGTGCTGATATGCCGTATTTCAGGATGTCGACGGGAGTGAGTTGGAATCCGTCGGTACCCATTAACTTCAAAGTCGAGGTGAGAAAATGATGGAGGAGTTCGATATGGAGCATGTTCACTGGAGAACTTTCTATGTTGAATTCATTGGACGCCTCTGGCTGTGTTTGGATGGATGGCACCGTTGATGGGGATGCTGATGTTCGGCTCCTTGAGCGAGAGGCTCGGGAGAGTCGAGACGATATGATCTCCAGACCTGCGTACTCGCAGCTTCGCTCGGACGTGATACAGTTTGAACAAGTTGGGCGTTTTTCATCGCACTATATGATCAATTAGGGTTGTTCCGATACGATTATGTGATAGATTCTATGTGTGTGTGTATGTGGTACCTTCACGTGGCGTCGCTTGCATTCGATGCAGCCGTTTCGCGACTTTTTGTGGGTTCGGCGTGCCATGGCGGTTGCTGGATTTGAGCCTGAACCTTGATCGTCACGGGCTGATCGTATTCGGATGATCGGTCAAGAGGGCTAAAAGTAAGTGGCAAGGGCCTCGGGCATACTAGAAGATGGACATGAGCATGATGGAAGGATGGAAAGACGTCAGGAGTACATTGGTCGATTAGTCATTCGGTACCGGTTTCCCACGTGCCATTGCCACTCTTGTCGAGGTTTTTCTTTTCGTACCAAAGTATTTAATCTTCGAGTTGAGAGAAAGGATGAAATTTTCCTGAGACAAGACCAGGCATTGAGGGGATGCAACTCGGAATACACCCGTCACCCTGCCTTGTGCCGGACTTAGATTGCCTGGACCCACCTCTGCTATACGCGTATGCACAGACCAATTGGCAGGTTTGTAGACTACTATCTAAGAATAAACACCCCTCCAAGAGCCATCAAAATTTGCTATGGCTGTTGCCTTCCAGGAATCCATGCTAGCTTATCATGGCAGACATTATAAGAAGACTCAGGCCTGTCCTGTACAAGGTATTCCTCAGGGCAGACCTTCTAACCTGACGCCGCACCAATTGACCGTTGTTAATCATTATTCATCCCCTTCTATATACTCCTCTTACTCCAACATTTATCGACGAGATTCGAGGGTGATACACTCTGTGCCACAATGCCCGAGTTACAGACATACAAAGGCTTCTACCTCTGGCAATATGTGCCCTCGAGGGCGGCCGCGGTTATCTTCATCATACTCTTCCTCACAGCAACGGCATTCCATGTCTGGAAGATATGGAAACTGAAAACCCGGTTCTGCATCTGCTTTGCCCTTGGGGGCTTCTGTGGGTCCCCATAGTCCTCCAGCTGGATGATGGCATAGCTGACTGATGACACTAGTCGAATTTATAGGTTACTGCGCCAGAGCCTCTGCTTATGACAAGACAGGAAGGATGATGCCGTACTGCATTCAGAACGTTTTCATCTTGCTCGGCCCTGCCCTCTTCGCCGCTTCGGTCTACATGGTGCTGGGTCGAATCATCACTGCCGTCAGGGCGGAGCACCATTCGCTGATCCGTGTCACCTGGCTCACTAAGATCTTTGTCCTCGGCGACGTCCTGTCCTTCTTGGTTCAGGGAAGTGCCGCGGGTCTGATGGTGAACAGTGATCTGGCAAATATGGGCAAGAACATCGTCATCGCCGGCCTCCTCATCCAAGTAATCATGTTCGGTCTGTTCATCGTCACCGCAATCTGTTTCCAAATGCGCATGCGTAACACCACCACGGCTGAGGCCTTCAACGCCGACCTACCCTGGAAGTCGCACCTCTATACGCTCTATATGGTCAGTCTGCTCATCATGGTCCGGTCGATCTTCCGTGTGGTGGAGTTTGCTATGGGTTATGAGGGATATCTGTTGAGTCATGAATGGACTCTTTATGTTTTCGATGCGCTGCTGATGTGGATTGTTATGGTTTTATTTGGGTATCGATATCCTGGTGAGCTTCGGGTTTGTTTGAATCATCTGGAGGTTGTTGGATTGTGTGATGTACAGGCAAAGGCTTGAGTCTTTGTTTGGATTATCAGGTTGCTGGATTGATGTTTGTGTACGGAGTACAACTAGGAAGATGGTCTCGATTTTTCTTGGGTTCCTATTTGAGAATATAGGTAGCCATGAGTAATTCAATTTGATCACGAATGGAGTCGAACACCGGGTTTTGATCATAGAAAATAGACAAATGAGGGTAGAAGAGGAGAGCCAGAATCGCGGGGAGGCAGAAAAAGTGTTGACCGCTCATCAGTCATGTGACTATATAGCGACTCTCTGTTATCGCGATCCAACTCAACCCAACACAACCCTTTCCATAACAACACATCACAACCCTTATACCGATTCTAAGCACCGTGCTTAGGATATTTCGACAAGAGCTCCTCCGAATACTCATATCTGGTTTTCACTCCGGGCACCGGGCCCGGGATCAGGGACGCCCGTCCACGGCCAAGCTTCACCCAATCTGACCGCTACGGGACACGTGTCGCTAAAATGGCAACATATAACTCCCAACCAGGCGGGCCTCTACAAGCTGCTCTACTGAAGACAACTACTGCAGCCTCTACTAGGGCTACCGAAGGCCAGAAGATATTCAACCCGATAGCAGCCTTTCTTGACAAAC